>NC_092785.1:30118855-30123855 GCF_047496795.1 Chiloscyllium punctatum | reverse complement strand
TGAGTGTGAGGGTCCGATTCAGTCCGGTGTGCAGTGTGTGTGAGTGTGAGGGTCCGATTCAGTCCGGTGTGCAGTGAGTGTGAGTGTGAGGGTCCGATTCAGTCCGGTGTGCAGTGAGTGTGAGTGTGAGGGTCCGATTCAGTCCGGTGTGCAGTGAGTGTGAGTGTGAGGGTCCGATTCAGTCCGGTGTGCAGTGAGTGTGAGTGTGAGGGTCCGATTCAGTCCGGTGTGCAGTGAGTGTGAGTGTGAGGGTCCGATTCAGTCCGGTGTGCAGTGAGTGTGTGTGTGAGGGTCCGATTCAGTCCGGTGTGCAGTGAGTGTGAGTGTGAGGGTCCGATTCAGTCCGGTGTGCAGTGAGTGTGTGTGTGAGGGTCCGATTCAGTCCGGTGTGCAGTGAGTGTGAGTGTGAGGGTCCGATTCAGTCCGGTGTGCAGTGTGTGTGAGTGTGAGGGTCCGATTCAGTCCGGTGTGCAGTGTGTGTGAGTGTGAGGGTCCTATTCAGTCCGGTGTGCAGTGTGTGTGAGTGTGAGGGTCCGATTCAGTCCGGTGTGCAGTGTGTGTGAGTGTGAGGGTCCGATTCAGTCCGGTGTGCAGTGTGTGTGAGTGTGAGGGTCCTATTCAGTCCGGTGTGCAGTGTGTGTGAGTGTGAGGGTCCGATTCAGTCCGGTGTGCAGTGAGTGTGAGTGTGAGGGTCCGATTCAGTCCGGTGTGCAGTGAGTGTGTGTGTGAGGGTCCTATTCAGTCCGGTGTGCAGTGAGTGTGAGTGTGAGGGTCCGATTCAGTCCGGTGTGCAGTGTGTGTGAGTGTGAGGGTCCTATTCAGTCCGGTGTGCAGTGTGTGTGAGTGTGAGGGTCCGATTCAGTCCGGTGTGCAGTGAGTGTGAGTGTGAGGGTCCGATTCAGTCCGGTGTGCAGTGTGTGTGAGTGTGAGGGTCCTATTCAGTCCGGTGTGCAGTGAGTGTGAGTGTGAGGGTCCGATTCAGTCCGGTGTGCAGTGAGTGTGTGTGTGAGGGTCCGATTCAGTCCGGTGTGCAGTGAGTGTGTGTGTGAGGGTCCGATTCAGTCCGGTGTGCAGTGAGTGTGTGTGTGAGGGTCCTATTCAGTCCGGTGTGCAGTGAGTGTGAGTGTGAGGGTCCGATTCAGTCCGGTGTGCAGTGTGTGTGAGTGTGAGGGTCCTATTCAGTCCGGTGTGCAGTGTGTGTGAGTGTGAGGGTCCGATTCAGTCCGGTGTGCAGTGAGTGTGAGTGTGAGGGTCCGATTCAGTCCGGTGTGCAGTGAGTGTGTGTGTGAGGGTCCGATTCAGTCCGGTGTGCAGTGAGTGTGTGTGTGAGGGTCCGATTCAGTCCGGTGTGCAGTGAGTGTGAGTGTGAGGGTCCGATTCAGTCCGGTGTGCAGTGATGACAATGCCAGGCTCTCCTCACTCAGGAGACAGAGGGAGAGGGTGATGGACACAGTCCCTTGAAGAGCCCATTCTCCCCGAGAGTGTGATCACTGGGGAACACCCACAGGGTCTGTCCAACCCTCAGCCCACAATCACACCTCACCCCCAGCCCACAGGAGCCTGGTCATTCACGGGATCCAACTCAGTCCATCGTTCAACCCCCCCCACCCCCCCCGCTCAGGACCAGGTAATGGGGTGAGGAGTCAAACCTGAGCAAGAAAAAGCAATGGTTTAGGGAGCAATATCAGGGGCTTGTGAGTGTGGGGGAGGCAGAGAGAGAGAGAGAGAGAGAGAGAGAGAGATACACGGGGGGGGGGTGGGGGGGAACGCACAACGTAAGACCCAGGCAGCAGAAAATACGGAACCCAGAGACGGGAAAAGTTAATATCAGAGGGAGAGGGAACAGGTTGGAGATGGGGGGTGGGGAGGGGGGGGGGGGTTACAGAGATAGGGAGGGGGTGTAGGGGCTGGAGGGGGGTTACAGAGATAGGGAGGGGGTGTAGGGGCTGGAGGGGGGTTACAGAGATAGGGAGGGGGTGTAGGGGCTGGAGGGGGTTACAGAGATAGGGAGGGGGTGTAGGGAGTTACAGAGATAGGGAGGGGGTGGAGGGGCTGGAGGGGGATACAGAGATAGGGAGGGGGTGGAGGGGCTGGAGGGGGGTTACAGAGATAGGGAGGGGGTGTAGGGGCTGGAGGGGGTTACAGAGATAGGGAGGGTGTGTAGGGGCTGGAGGGGGTTACAGAGATAGGGAGGGGGTGTAGGGGCTGGAGGGGGTTACAGAGATAGGGAGGGGGTGTAGGGGCTGGAGGGGGGTTACAGAGATAGGGAGGGGGGTGTAGGGGCTGGAGGGGGTTACAGAGATAGGGAGGGGGTGTAGGGGCTGGAGGGGGTTACAGAGATAGGGAGGGTGTGTAGGGGCTGGAGGGGGTTACAGAGATAGGGAGGGGGTGTAGGGGCTGGAGGGGGGTTAGAGAGATAGGGAGGGGGTGTAGGGGCTGGAGGGGGTTACAGAGATAGGGAGGGTGTGTAGGGGCTGGAGGGGGTTACAGAGATAGGGAGGGGGTGTAGGGGCTGGAGGGGGGTTAGAGAGATAGGGAGGGGGTGTAGGGGCTGGAGGGGGTTACAGAGATAGGGAGGGGGTGTAGGGGCTGGAGGGGGTTACAGAGATAGGGAGGGGGTGTAGGGGCTGGAGGGGGGTTACAGAGATAGGGAGGGGGTGTAGGGGCTGGAGGGGGGTTACAGAGATAGGGAGGGGGTGTAGGGGCTGGAGGGGGGTTACAGAGATAGGGAGGGGGTGTAGGGGCTGGAGGGGGTTACAGAGATAGGGAGGGGGTGTAGGGGCTGGAGGGGGGTTACAGAGATAGGGAGGGGGTGTAGGGGCTGGAGGGGGTTACAGAGATAGGGAGGGGGTGTAGGGGCTGGAGGGGGGTTACAGAGATAGGGAGGGGGTGTAGGGGCTGGAGGGGGTTACAGAGATAGGGAGGGGGTGTAGGGGCTGGAGGGGGTTACAGAGATAGGGAGGGAGTGTAGGGGCTGGAGGGGGTTACAGAGATAGGGAGGGGGTGTAGGGGCTGGAGGGGGGTTACAGAGATAGGGAGGGGGTGTAGGGGCTGGAGGGGGGTTACAGAGATAGGGAGGGGGTGTAGGGGCTGGAGGGGGTTACAGAGATAGGGAGGAGGTGTAGGGGCTGGAGGGGGTTACAGAGATAGGGAGGGGGTGTAGGGGCTGGAGGGGGTTACAGAGATAGGGAGGGGGTGTAGGGGCTGGAGGGGGTTACAGAGATAGGGAGGGGGGTGGAGGGGCTGGAGGGGGTTACAGAGATAGGGAGGGGGTGTAGGGGCTGGAGGGGGGTTACAGAGATAGGGAGGGGGTGCAGGGGCTGGAGGGGGGTTACAGAGATAGGGAGGGGGTGTAGGGGCTGGAGGGGTTTACAGAGATAGGGAGGGGGTGGAGGGGCTGGAGGGGGTTACAGAGATAGGGAGGGGGTGTAGGGGCTGGAGGGGGGTTACAGAGATAGGGAGGGGGTGTAGGGGCTGGAGGGGGTTACAGAGATAGGGAGGGGGTGTAGGGGCTGGAGGGGGGTTACAGAGATAGGGAGGGGTGTAGGGGCTGTAGGGGGTTACAGAGATAGGGAGGGGGTGTAGGGGCGGGAGGGGGTTACAGAGATAGGGAGGGGGTGTAGGGGCTGGAGGGGTTACAGAGATAGGGAGGGGGTGTAGGGGCTGGAGGGGGTTACAGAGATAGGGAGGGGGTGTAGGGGGTCACAGAGATAGGGAGGGGGTATAGGGGCTGGAGGGGGTTACAGAGATAGGGAGGGGGTGTAGGGGGTTACAGAGATAGGGAGGGGGTGTAGGGGCTGGAGGGGGGTTACAGAGATAGGGAGGGGGTGTAGGGGGTTACAGAGATAGGGAGGGGGTGTAGGGGCTGGAGGGGGGTTACAGAGATAGGGAGGGGTGTAGGGGCTGGAGGAGGTTACAGAGATAGGGAGGGGTGTAGGGGCTGGAGGAGGTTACAGAGATAGGGAGGGGTGTAGGGGCTGGAGGAGGTTACAGAGATAGGGAGGGGGTGTAGGGGCTGGAGGGGGGTTACAGAGATAGGGAGGGGGTGTAGGGGCTGGAGGGGGGTTACAGAGAAAGGGAGGGGGTGTAGGGGCTGGAGGAGGTTACAGAGATAGGGAGGGGGTGTAGGGGCTGGAGGGGGTTACAGAGATAGGGAGGGGGTGTAGGGGCTGGAGGGGGGTTACAGAGATAGGGAGGGGGTGTAGGGGCTGGAGGGGCTTACAGAGATAGGGAGGGGGTGTAGGGGCTGGAGGGGGGTTACAGAGATAGGGAGGGGGTGTAGGAGCTGGAGGGGGGTTACAGAGATAGGGAGGGGGTGTAGGGGCTGAAGGGGGTTACAGAGATAGGGAGGGGGTGTAGGGGCTGGAGGGGGTTACAGAGATAGGGAGGGGGTGTAGGGGCTGGAGGGGGTTACAGAGATAGGGAGGGGGTGTAGGGGCTGGAGGGGGGTTACAGAGATAGGGAGGGGGTGTAGGGGCTGGAGGGGGTTACAGAGATAGGGAGGGAGTGTAGGGGCTGGAGGGGGTTACAGAGATAGGGAGGGGGTGTAGGGGCTGGAGGGGGGTTACAGAGATAGGGAGGGGGTGTAGGGGCTGGAGGGGGGTTACAGAGATAGGGAGGGGGTGTAGGGGCTGGAGGGGGTTACAGAGATAGGGAGGAGGTGTAGGGGCTGGAGGGGGTTACAGAGATAGGGAGGGGGTGTAGGGGCTGGAGGGGGTTACAGAGATAGGGAGGGGGTGTAGGGGCTGGAGGGGGTTACAGAGATAGGGAGGGGGGTGGAGGGGCTGGAGGGGGTTACAGAGATAGGGAGGGGGTGTAGGGGCTGGAGGGGGGTTACAGAGATAGGGAGGGGGTGCAGGGGCTGGAGGGGGGTTACAGAGATAGGGAGGGGGTGTAGGGGCTGGAGGGGTTTACAGAGATAGGGAGGGGGTGGAGGGGCTGGAGGGGGTTACAGAGATAGGGAGGGGGTGTAGGGGCTGGAGGGGGGTTACAGAGATAGG
>NC_092785.1:30071355-30111355 GCF_047496795.1 Chiloscyllium punctatum | reverse complement strand
GATAGGGAGACAGAGAGAGAGACACATACAGACACAGACACAGATAGGGAGACAGAGAGAGAGACACATACAGACACAGACACAGATAGGGAGAGAGAGAGAGAGAGAGAGAGAAAGAGAGAGACACAGACAGACATAGATAGGGAGACAGAGACAGAGAGAGACACACACACATAGACACAGATAGGGAGACAGAGAGAGAGAGACACACACATACCGATACAGATAGGGAGACAGAGGGGGAGACACACAGACACACACACAGACATAGATAGGGAGACAGAGACATAGAGATACACACAGACACAGACACAGATAGGGAGACAGAGAGAGAGACACACACACACACAGACACAGTTAGGGAGACAGAGAGACACACACACAGACAGACATAGATAGGGAGACAGAGGGAGACACACATACACAGACACAGTTAGGGAGACAGAGAGACACACACACAGACAGACATAGATAGGGAGACAGAGGGAGACACACATACACAGACACAGTTAGGGAGACAGAGAGACACACACACAGACAGACATAGATAAGGAGACAGAGAGAGACACACACATACACAGACACAGATAGAGAGACAGAGAGACACACACACAGACAGACATAGATAGGGAGACAGAGAGAGACACACACATACACAGACACAGATAGGGAGACAGAGAGACACACACACAGACAGACATAGATAGGGAGACAGAGAGAGACACACACATACACAGACACAGATAGAGAGACAGAGACAGAGAGACACACACACAGACACAGATAGGGAGACAGAGACAGAGAGACACACACACATAGATACAGACACAGATGGGGAGACAGAGAAAGAGAGAGACAGATACACACAGAGACACAGATAGGGAGACTGAGAGAGATACACACAGACACAGATAGAGAACAGAGAGAGAGAGAGAGAGAGACACACACAGGCAGACACACACACACACACACACAGACACAGACTCTGTCTTTCTCTCTCACATGTACACACACAGACTGTCACACATAGAAGGACGATCAGACAGATAAGCCGAGGAACATGCAGGATAGGAGAGTACTGAGAACAGATAAACAGAACAGACCCTCGTTCACACACCTCCCTTGTTTGGTGCTGTGACTGAGGACATCCCATACAGACTGAAGGAACTGGTTATTAGATAGTCTTATGGTTTAGGGGCAGGGAACCAGACTGAGAGGGGGGGAGAGAGAGAGAGAGAGAGAGAGAGAGAGAGAGAGGGAGAGAGAGAGAGGGCGGGAGAGGGGGAAGGAGTGAGGGAGGGGAACGTAACTGAACAGAACGGACAGCTGCTCCTGACACATGAACATTCCCAGTTGATGCCAACAGCTCCTGAGGTAAGGCGAGCAGCTCACTCCGATAACACTGTCAGCTCCCCGTGTCAGGTCCGGACTCTCCGGACGGCTGGATCGCATTCTGTCGTGTGTGACTGTCAGAGACTCTTCCCGAGTGCTCTCTGCGCTGGTGTGACTGTATATTCAGGATAACAGCTACCTGGGAGTGAATCACAGACTGGGAATCTAACCGAGGGGTTCAGGGGGGGGTTATATACAGAATAACAGATACCCCGGGAGTGAGTTACAGACTGGGAATCTGATCGAGGGGTTCAGGGTGGGTTATATACAGAATAACAGATACCCCGGGAGTGAGTTACAGACTGGGAATCTGATCGAGGGGTTCAGGGTGGGTTATATACAGAATAACAGATAGCCTGGGAGTGAGTTACAGATTGGAATCTGACCGAGGGGTTTGGTGTGGTTTATATGTAGAATAACAGTTATCTGAGAGTGAGTTACAGTCTAGAATCTAACCAATGGGTTCAGGTGGTTTATATATAGAGTAACAGTTACCTGGTATTGAGTTACCTGGAAACTAATTGAGGGGTTTAGGGTGGGTCATATACAGAATAACAGATACTCCGGGAGTGAGTTACAGACTGGAATCTAATCGAGGGGTTTAGGGTGGGTCATATACAGAATAACAGATACTCCGGGAGTGAGTTACAGACTGGAATCTGATCGAGGGGTTGAGGGTGGGTTATATACAGAATAACAGATAGCCTGGGAGTGAGTTACAGACTGGAATCTGATCGAGGAGTTCAGGGTGGGTTATATACAGAATAACAGATACCCCGGGAGTGAGTTACAGACTGGAATCTGACCGAGGGGTTCAGGGTGGGTTATATACAGAATAACAGATACCCCGGGAGGGAGTTACAGACTGGAATCTAATCGAGGGGTTCAGGGTGGGTTATATACAGAATAACAGATACATGAGAGTAGGTTACAGACTGGAATTTCATCAAGGGGTTTGGTGTGGTTTATATGTAGAATAACAGTTATCTGAGAGTCAGTTACAGTCTAGAATCTAACCAATGGGTTCAGGTGGTTTATATATAGAGTAACAGTTACCTGGTATTGAGTTACCTGGAAACTAATTGAGGGGTTCAGGGTGGGTTATATACAGAATAACAGATACCCCGGGAGTGAGTTACAGACTGGAATCTAATCGAGGGGTTCAGGGTGGGTTATATACAGAATAACAGATACCCCGGGAGGGAGTTACAGACTGGAATCTAATCGAGGGGTTCAGGGTGGGTTATATACAGAATAACAGATCCCCCGGGAGGGAGTTACAGACTGGAATCTGATCGAGGGGTTCAGGGTGGGCTATACACAGAATAACAGATACCCCGGGAGTGAGGTACAGACTGGAATCTAATCGAGGGGTTCAGGGTGGGTTATATACAGAATAACAGATACCCCGGGAGGGAGTTACAGACTGGAATCTGATCGAGGGGTTCAGGGTGGGTTATATACAGAATAACAGATACCCCGGGATTGAGTTATAAACTCAAATCTAATCGAGGGGTTCAGGGTGGGTTATATACAGAATAACAGATACCCCAGGAGTGAGTTACAGACTGGAATCTAATCGAGGGGTTCAGGATGGGTTATATACAGAATAACAGATACCTCGGGAGTGAGTTACAGACTGGAATCTAATCGAGGGGTTCAGGGTGGGTTATATACAGAATAACAGATACCCCGGGAGTGAGTTACTGACTGGAATCTGAACGAGGGGTTCAGGGTGGGTTATATACAGAATAACAGATACCCTGGGAGGGAGTTACAGACTAGAATCTAATCGAGGGGTTCAGGGTGGGTTATATACAGAATAACAGATACCCCGGGAGTGAGTTACAGACTGGAATCTGATCGAGGGGTTCAGGGTGGGTTATATACAGAATAACAGATACCTCGGGAGTGAGTTACAGACTAGAATCTAATCGAGGGGTTCAGGGTGGGTTATATACAGAATAACAGATACCCCGGGAGTGAGTTACAGATTGGAATCTGATCGAGGGGTTCAGGGTGGGTTATATACAGAATAACAGATACCCCGGGAGTGAGTTACAGCCTGGAATCTGATCGAGGGGTTCAGGGTGGGTTATATACAGAATAACAGATACCCCGGGAGTGAGTTACAGCCTGGAATCTGATCGAGGGGTTCAGGGTGGGTTATATACAGAATAACAGATACCCCGGAGTGAGTTACAGACTGGAATCTGATCGAGGGGTTCAGGGTGGGTTATATACAGAATAACAGATACCCCGGGAGTGAGTTACAGACTAGAATCTAATCGAGGGGTTCAGGGTGGGTTATATACAGAATAACAGATACCCCGGGAGTGAGTTACAGATTGGAATCTGATCGAGGGGTTCAGGGTGGGTTATATACAGAATAACAGATACCCCGGGAGTGAGTTACAGCCTGGAATCTGATCGAGGGGTTCAGGGTGGGTTATATACAGAATAACAGATACCCCGGGAGTGAGTTACAGCCTGGAATCTGATCGAGGGGTTCAGGGTGGGTTATATACAGAATAACAGATACCCCGGAGTGAGTTACAGACTGGAATCTGATCGAGGGGTTCAGGGTGGGTTATATACAGAATAACAGATACCCCGGGAGTGAGTTACAGACTAGAATCTAATCGAGGGGTTCAGGGTGGGTTATATACAGAATAACAGATACCCCGGGAGTGAGTTACAGATTGGAATCTGATCGAGGGGTTCAGGGTGGGTTATATACAGAATAACAGATACCCCGGGAGTGAGTTACAGCCTGGAATCTGATCGAGGGGTTCAGGGTGGGTTATATACAGAATAACAGATACCCCGGGAGTGAGTTACAGCCTGGAATCTGATCGAGGGGTTCAGGGTGGGTTATATACAGAATAACAGATACCCCGGGAGTGAGTTACAGCCTGGAATCTGATCGAGGGGTTCAGGGTGGGTTATATACAGAATAACAGATACCTCGGGAGTGAGTTACAGACTGGAATCTAATCGAGGGGTTCAGGGTGGGTTATATACAGAATAACAGATACCCCGGGAGGGAGTTACAGACTGGAATCTAATCGAGGGGTTGAGGGTGGGTTATATACAGAATAACAGATACACCGGGAGTGAGTTACAGACTGGAATCTAATCGAGGGGTTCAGGGTGGGTTATATACGGAATAACAGATACCCCGGGAGTGAGTTACAGACTGGAATCTAATCGAGGGGTTCAGGGTGGGTTATATACAGAATAACAGATACCCCGGGAGTGAGTTACAGACTGGAATCTGATCGAGGGGTTCAGGGTGGGTTATATACAGAATAACAGATACCCCGGGAGTGAGTTACAGACTGGAATCTGATCGAGGGGTTCAGGGTGGGTTATATACAGAATAACAGATACCGCGGGAGTGAGTTACAGACAGGAATCTAATCGAGGGGTTCAGGGTGGGTTATATACAGAATAACAGATACCCCGGGAGTGAGTTACAGCCTGGAATCTGATCGAGGGGTTCAGGGTGGGTTATATACAGAATAACAGATACCCCGGGAGTGAGTTACAGCCTGGAATCTGATCGAGGGGTTCAGGGTGGGTTATATACAGAATAACAGATACCCCGGGAGTGAGTTACAGCCTGGAATCTGATCGAGGGGTTCAGGGTGGGTTATATACAGAATAACAGATATCTCGGGAGTGAGTTACAGACTGGAATCTAATCGAGGGGTTCAGGGTGGGTTATATACAGAATAACAGATACCCCGGGAGGGAGTTACAGACTGGAATCTAATCGAGGGGTTCAGGGTGGGTTATATACAGAATAAGAGATACACCGGGAGTGAGTTACAGACTGGAATCTAATCGAGGGGTTCAGGGTGGGTTATATACGGAATAACAGATACCCCGGGAGTGAGTTACAGACTGGAATCTAATCGAAGGGTTCAGGGTGGGTTATATACAGAATAACAGATACCCCGGGAGTGAGTTACAGACTGGAATCTGATCGAGGGGTTCAGGGTGGGTTATATACAGAATAACAGATACCCCGGGAGTGAGTTACAGACTGGAATCTGATCGAGGGGTTCAGGGTGGGTTATATACAGAATAACAGATACCGCGGGAGTGAGTTACAGACTGGAATCTGATCGAGGGGTTCAGGGTGGGTTATATACAGAATAACAGATACCGCGGGAGTGAGTTACAGACTGGAATCTAATCGAGGGGTTCAGGGTGGGTTATATACAGAATAACAGATACACCGGGAGTGAGTTACAGACTGGAATCTAATCGAGGGGTTCAGGGTGGGTTATATACAGAATAACAGATAGCCGGGAGTGAGTTACAGACTGGAATCTAATCGAGGGGTTCAGGGTGGGTTATATACAGAATAACAGATACACCGGGAGTGAGTTACAGACTGGAATCTGATCGAGGGGTTCAGGGTGGGTTATATACAGAATAACAGATTCCCCAGGAGTGAGTTACAGACTGGAATCTGATCGAGGGGTTCAGGGTGGGTTATATACAGAATAACAGATACCCCGGGAGGGAGTTACAGCCTGGAATCTGATCGAGGGGTTCAGGGTGGGTTATATACAGAATAACAGATACCCCGGAGTGAGTTACAGACCGGAATCAATCGAGGGGTTCAGGGTGGGTTATATACAGAATAACAGATACCCCGGGAGGGAGTTACAGACTGGAATCTAATCGAGGGGTTCAGGGTGGGTTATATACAGAATAACAGATACCCCAGGAGGGAGTTACAGCCTGGAATCTGATCGAGGGGTTCAGGGTGCTTTATAAACATAAATCAGATATCTGGGAGTGAGTTACAGACTGGAAGATAACCATGTGGTTCTCGGTGGTTGACATATGCAGTAACAGATTCCCAGGCGTGAGTTACAGACTGGAATCGATTTGAGATATTCAGTGTGGTTTCTGTACAGAATATACGTCACCCGGGAGTGACTTGCTGACTGGAATCTGATTGAGGCATTTAGCGTGGTTAAAATACAGAATAACAGATACCCCAGGAGTGAGTTACAGACTGGAATCTAATCGAGGGGTTCAGGGTGGGTTATATACAGAATAACAGATACCCCGGGAGGGAGTTACAGATTGGAATCTGATCGAGGGGTTCAGGGTGGGTTATATACAGAATAACAGATACCCCGGGAGTGAGTTACAGACTGGAATCAATCGAGGGGTTCAGGGTGGGTTATATACAGAATAACAGATACCCCGGGAGTGAGTTACAGACTGGAATCTGATTGAGGGGTTCAGGGTGGGTTATATACAGAATAACAGATACCCCGGAAGTGAGGTACAGACTGGAATCTAATCGAGGGGTTCAGGGTGGGTTATATACAGAATAACAGATATCCCGGGAGTGAGTTACAGACTGGAATCTAATCGAGGGGTTCAGGGTGGGTTATATACAGAATAACAGATACCCCGGGAGTGAGTTACAGACTGGAATCTAATCGAGGGGTTCAGGGTGGGTTATATACAGAATAACAGATACCCCGGGAGGGAGTTACAGACTGGAATCTAATCGAGGGGTTCAGGGTGGGTTATATACAGAATAACAGATACCCCGGAGTGAGTTACAGACTGGAATCTGATCGAGGGGTTCAGGGTGGGTTATATACAGAATAACAGATACCCCGGGAGTGAGTTACAGCCTGGTATTTGATCGATGGGTTCACTGTAGTGTCTGTACAGAGTGAGAGATACCGGGGGAGGGAGTTACAGAGTAACAGGGTAGTGTCTGTACAGAGTGAGAGATACCGGGGGGGAGTTACAGAGTTACAGGGTAGTGTCTGTACAGAGTGAGAGATACCGGGGAGGGAGTTACAGAGTTACAGGGTAGTGTCTGTACAGAGTGAGAGATACCGGGGGAGGGAGTTACAGAGTTACAGGGTAGTGTCTGTACAGAGTGAGAGATACCGGGGAGGGAGTTACAGAGTTACAGGGTAGTGTCTGTACAGAGTGAGAGATACCCGGGAGGGAGTTACAGAGTTACAGGGTAGTGTCTGTACAGAGTGAGATATACCCAGGAGGGAGTTACAGAGTTACAGGGTAGTGTCTGTACAGAGTGAGAGATACCCGGGGAGGGAGTTACAGAGTTACAGGGTAGTGTCTTTACAGAGTGAGAGATACCCGGGGGGGGAGTTACAGAGTTACAGGGTAGTGTCTGTACAGAGTGAGAGATACCGGGGAGGGAGTTACAGAGTTACAGGGTAGTGTCTGTACAGAGTGAGAGATACCGGGGAGGGAGTTACAGAGTTACAGGGTAGTGTCTGTCCAGAGTGAGAGATAACGGGGAGGGAGTTACAGAGTTACAGGGTAGTGTCTGTACAGAGTGAGAGATACCCGGGAGGGAGTTACAGAGTTACAGGGTAGTGTCTGTACAGAGTGAGAGATACCCGGGGAGGGAGTTACAGAGTTACAGGGTAGTGTCTGTACAGAGTGAGAGATACCGGGGGGGAGTTACAGAGTTACAGGGTAGTGTCTGTACAGAGTGAGAGATACCGGGGGGGAGTTACAGAGTTACAGGGTAGTGTCTGTACAGAGTGAGAGATACCCGGGGAGGGAGTTACAGAGTTACAGGGTAGTGTCTGTACAGAGTGAGAGATACCGGGGAGGGAGTTACAGAGTTACAGGGTAGTGTCTGTACAGAGTGAGAGATACCCGGGGAGGGAGTTACAGAGTTACAGGGTAGTGTCTGTACAGAGTGAGAGATACCCGGGAGGGAGTTACACAGTTACAGGGTAGTGTCTGTACAGAGTGAGAGATACCCGGGGAGGGAGTTAGAGAGTTACAGGGTAGTGTCTGTACAGAGTGAGAGATACCGGGGAGGGAGTTACAGAGTTACAGGGTAGTGTCTGTACAGAGTGAGAGATACCGGGGAGGGAGTTACAGAGTTACAGGGTAGTGTCTGTACAGAGTGAGAGATACCCGGGAGGGAGTTACAGAGTTACAGGGTAGTGTCTGTACAGAGTGAGAGATACCGGGGAGGGAGTTACAGAGTTACAGGGTAGTGTCTGTACAGAGTGAGAGATACCCGGGGAGGGAGTTACAGAGTTACAGGGTAGTGTCTGTACAGAGTGAGAGATACCCGGGGAGGGAGTTACAGAGTTACAGGGTAGTGTCTGTACAGAGTGAGAGATACCGGGGAGGGAGTTACAGAGTTACAGGGTAGTGTCTGTACAGAGTGAGAGATACCCGGGGAGGGAGTTACAGAGTTACAGGGTAGTGTCTGTACAGAGTGAGAGATACCCGGGGAGGGAGTTACAGAGTTACAGAGTAGTGTCTGTACAGAGTGAGAGATACCCGGGGGGGAGTTACAGAGTTACAGGGTAGTGTCTGTACAGAGTGAGAGATACCGGGGAGGGAGTTACAGAGTTACAGGATAGTGTCTGTACAGAGTGAGAGATACCCAGGAGGGAGTTACAGAGTTACAGGGTAGTGTCTGTACAGAGTGAGAGATACCCGGGGAGGGAGTTACAGAGTTACAGGGTAGTGTCTGTACAGAGTGAGAGATACCCGGGGAGGGAGTTACAGAGTTACAGGGTAGTGTCTGTACAGAGTGAGAGATACCGGGGAGGGAGTTACAGAGTTACAGGGTAGTGTCTGTACAGAGTGAGAGATACCCGGGGAGGGAGTTACAGAGTTACAGGGTAGTGTCTGTACAGAGTGAGAGATACCGGGGAGGGAGTTACAGAGTTACAGGGTAGTGTCTGTACAGAGTGAGAGATACCCGGGGAGGGAGTTACAGAGTTACAGGGTAGTGTCTGTACAGAGTGAGAGATACCGGGGAGGGAGTTACAGAGTTACAGGGTAGTGTCTGTACAGAGTGAGAGATACCCAGGAGGGAGTTACAGAGTTACAGGGTAGTGTCTGTACAGAGTGAGAGATACCCGGGGAGGGAGTTACAGAGTTACAGGGTAGTGTCTGTACAGAGTGAGAGATACCCAGGAGGGAGTTACAGAGTTACAGAGTAGTGTCTGTACAGAGTGAGAGATACCGGGGAGCGAGTTACAGAGTTACAGGGTAGTGTCTGTACAGAGTGAGAGATACCGGGGAGGGAGTTACAGAGTTACAGGGTAGTGTGTGTACAGAGTGAGAGATACCGGGGAGGGAGTTACAGAGTTACAGAGTAGTGTCTGTACAGAGTGAGAGATACCGGGGAGGGAGTTACAGAGTTACAGGGTAGTGTCTGTACAGAGTGAGAGATACCGGGGAGGGAGTTACAGAGTTACAGGGTAGTGTCTGTACAGAGTGAGAGATACTGGGGAGGGAGTTACAGAGTTACAGGGTAGTGTCTGTACAGAGTGAGAGATACCGGGGAGGGAGTTACAGAGTTACAGGGTAGTGTCTGTACAGAGTGACAGATACCCGGGGAGGGAGTTACAGAGTTACAGGGTAGTGTGTGTACAGAGTGAGAGATACCGGGGAGGGAGTTACAGAGTTACAGAGTAGTGTCTGTACAGAGTGAGAGATACCGGGGAGGGAGTTACAGAGTTACAGGGTAGTGTCTGTACAGAGTGAGAGATACCGGGGAGGGAGTTACAGAGTTACAGGGTAGTGTCTGTACAGAGTGAGAGATACTGGGGAGGGAGTTACAGAGTTACAGGGTAGTGTCTGTACAGAGTGAGAGATACCGGGGAGGGAGTTACAGAGTTACAGGGTAGTGTCTGTACAGAGTGAGAGATACCCGGGGAGGGAGTTACAGAGTTACAGGGTAGTGTCTGTACAGAGTGAGAGATACCCGGGGAGGGAGTTACAGAGTTACAGGGTAGTGTCTGTACAGAGTGAGAGATACCGGGGAGGGAGTTACAGAGTTACAGGGTAGTGTCTGTACAGAGTGAGAGATACCCGGGGAGGGAGTTACAGAGTTACAGGGTAGTGTCTGTACAGAGTGAGAGATACCGGGGGGGAGTTACAGAGTTACAGGGTAGTGTCTGTACAGAGTGAGAGATACCGGGGAGGGAGTTACAGAGTTACAGGGTAGTGTCTGTACAGAGTGAGAGATACCGGGGAGGGAGTTACAGAGTTACAGGGTAGTGTCTGTACAGAGTGAGAGATACCCGGGAGGGAGTTACAGAGTTACAGGGTAGTGTCTGTACAGAGTGAGAGATACCGGGGAGGGAGTTACAGAGTTACAGGGTAGTGTCTGTACAGAGTGAGAGATACCGGGGGGGAGTTACAGAGTTACAGGGTAGTGTCTGTACAGAGTGAGAGATACCCGGGGAGGGAGTTACAGAGTTACAGGGTAGTGTCTGTACAGAGTGAGAGATACCCGGGAGGGAGTTACAGAGTTACAGGGTAGTGTCTGTACAGAGTGAGAGATACCGGGGAGGGAGTTACAGAGTTACAGGGTAGTGTCTGTACAGAGTGAGAGATACCGGGGGGGAGTTACAGAGTTACAGGGTAGTGTCTGTACAGAGTGAGAGATACCCGGGAGGGAGTTACAGAGTTACAGGGTAGTGTCTGTACAGAGTGAGAGATACCCGGGAGGGAGTTACAGAGTTACAGGGTAGTGTCTGTACAGAGTGAGAGATACCCGGGAGGGAGTTACAGAGTTACAGGGTAGTGTCTGTACAGAGTGAGAGATACCCGGGGGGGGGAGTTACAGAGTTACAGGGTAGTGTCTGTACAGAGTGAGAGATACCCGGGAGGGAGTTACAGAGTTACAGGGTAGTGTCTGTACAGAGTGAGAGATACCGGGGAGGGAGTTACAGAGTTACAGGGTAGTGTCTGTACAGAGTGAGAGATACCGGGGGGGAGTTACAGAGTTACAGGGTAGTGTCTGTACAGAGTGAGAGATACCCGGGGGGGGGAGTTACAGAGTTACAGGGTAGTGTCTGTACAGAGTGAGAGATACCCGGGGGTGGGGAGTTACAGAGTTACAGGGTAGTGTCTGTACAGAGTGAGAGATACCCGGGGAGGGAGTTACAGAGTTACAGGGTAGTGTCTGTACAGAGTGAGAGATACCCGGGGAGGGAGTTACAGAGTTACAGGGTAGTGTCTGTACAGAGTGAGAGATACCCGGGAGGGAGTTACAGAGTTACAGGGTAGTGTCTGTATAGAGTGAGAGATACCGGGGAGGGAGTTACAGAGTTACAGGGTAGTGTCTGTACAGAGTGAGAGATACCGGGGAGGGAGTTACAGAGTTACAGGGTAGTGTCTGTACAGAGTGAGAGATACCGGGGGGGGAGTTACAGAGTTACAGGGTAGTGTCTGTACAGAGTGAGAGATACCTGGGGAGGGAGTTACAGAGTTACAGGGTAGTGTCTGTACAGAGTGAGAGATACCCAGGAGGGAGTTACAGAGTTACAGAGTAGTGTCTGTACAGAGTGAGAGATACCGGGGAGGGAGTTACAGAGTTACAGGGTAGTGTCTGTACAGAGTGAGAGATACCCGGGGAGGGAGTTACAGAGTTACAGGGTAGTGTCTGTACAGAGTGAGAGATACCCGGGGAGGGAGTTACAGAGTTACAGGGTAGTGTCTGTACAGAGTGAGAGATACCGGGGGGGGAGTTACAGAGTTACAGGGTAGTGTCTGTACAGAGTGAGAGATACCCGGGGAGGGAGTTACAGAGTTACAGGATAGTGTCTGTACAGAGTGAGAGATACCCAGGAGGGAGTTACAGAGTTACAGAGTAGTGTCTGTACAGAGTGAGAGATACCGGGGAGGGAGTTACAGAGTTACAGGGTAGTGTCTGTACAGAGTGAGAGATACCGGGGGGGGAGTTACAGAGTTACAGGGTAGTGTCTGTACAGAGTGAGAGATACCGGGGAGGGAGTTACAGAGTTACAGGGTAGTGTCTGTACAGAGTGAGAGATACCCGGGAGGTAGTTACAGAGTTACAGGGTAGTGTTTGTACAGAGTGAGAGATACCGGGGAGGGAGTTACAGAGTTACAGGGTAGTGTCTGTACAGAGTGAGAGATACCGGGGAGGGAATTACAGAGTTACAGTGTAGTGTCTGTACAGAGTGAGAGATACCGGGGAGGGAGTTACAGAGTTACAGGGTAGTGTCTGTACAGAGTGAGAGATACCCGGGGAGGGAGTTACAGAGTTACAGGGTAGTGTCTGTACAGAGTGAGAGATACCGGGGAGGGAGTTACAGAGTTACAGGGTAGTGTCTGTACAGAGTGAGAGATACCGGGGAGGGAGTTACAGAGTTACAGGGTAGTGTCTGTACAGAGTGAGAGATACCGGGGAGGGAGTTACAGAGTTACAGGGTAGTGTCTGTACAGAGTGAGAGATACCGGGGAGGGAGTTACAGAGTTACAGTGTAGTGTCTGTACAGAGTGAGAGATACCCGGGAGGGAGTTACAGAGTTACAGAGTAGTGTCTGTACAGAGTGAGAGATACCGGGGAGGGAGTTACAGAGTTACAGGGTAGTGTCTGTACAGAGTGAGAGATACCGGGGGGGGAGTTACAGAGTTACAGGGTAGTGTCTGTACAGAGTGAGAGATACCCGGGAGGGAGTTACAGAGTTACAGGGTAGTGTCTGTACAGAGTGAGAGATACCCAGGAGGGAGTTACAGAGTTACAGGGTAGTGTCTGTACAGAGTGAGAGATACCGGGGAGGGAGTTACAGAGTTACAGGGTAGTGTCTGTACAGAGTGAGAGATACCCAGGAGGGAGTTACAGAGTTACAGGGTAGTGTCTGTACAGAGTGAGAGATACCCGGGGAGTGAGTTACAGAGTTACAGGGTAGTGTCTGTACAGAGTGAGAGATACCCGGGAGGGAGTTACAGAGTTACAGGGTAGTGTCTGTACAGAGTGAGAGATACCCAGGAGGGAGTTACAGAGTTACAGGGTAGTGTCTGTACAGAGTGAGAGATACCCGGGGAGGGAGTTACAGAGTTACAGGGTAGTGTCTGTACAGAGTGAGAGATACCCAGGAGGGAGTTACAGAGTTACAGGGTAGTGTCTGTACAGAGTGAGAGATACCCGGGGAGGGAGTTACAGAGTTACAGGGTAGTGTCTGTACAGAGTGAGAGATACCGGGGAGGGAGTTACAGAGTTGCAGGGTAGTGTCTGTACAGAGTGAGAGATACCCGGGGAGGGAGTTACAGAGTTACAGGGTAGTGTCTGTACAGACTGAGAGATACCGGGGAGGGAGTTACAGAGTTACAGGGTAGTGTCTGTACAGAGTGAGAGATACCGGGGAGGGAGTTACAGAGTTACTGGGTAGTGTCTGTACAGAGTGAGAGATACCCGGGAGGGAGTTACAGAGTTACAGGGTAGTGTCTGTACAGAGTGAGAGATACCCGGGAAGGGACTTACAGAGTTACAGGGTAGTGTCTGTACAGAGTGAGAGATACCCGGGAGGGAGTTACAGAGTTACAGGGTAGTGTCTGTACAGAGTGAGAGATACCGGGGAGGGAGTTACAGAGTTACAGGGTAGTGTCTGTACAGAGTGAGAGATACCCGGGGAGGGAGTTACAGAGTTACAGGGTAGTGTCTGTACAGAGTGAGAGATACCCAGGAGGGAGTTACAGAGTTACAGGGTAGTGTCTGTACAGAGTGAGAGATACCGGGGAGGGAGTTACAGAGTTACAGGGTAGTGTCTGTACAGAGTGAGAGATACCCACGAGGGAGTTACAGAGTTACAGGGTAGTGTCTGTACAGACTGAGAGATACCGGGGAGGGAGTTACAGAGTTACAGGGTAGTGTCTGTACAGAGTGAGAGATACCGGGGAGGGAGTTACAGAGTTACAGGGTAGTGTCTGTACAGAGTGAGAGATACCGGGGAGGGAGTTACAGAGTTACAGAGTAGTGTCTGTACAGAGTGAGAGATACCCACGAGGGAGTTACAGAGTTACAGGGTAGTGTCTGTACAGAGTGAGAGATACCCGGGGAGGGAGTTACAGAGTTACAGGGTAGTGTCTGTACAGAGTGAGAGATACCGGGGAGGGAGTTACAGAGTTACAGGGTAGTGTCTGTACAGAGTGAGAGATACCCGGGGAGGGAGTTACAGAGTTACAGGGTAGTGTCTGTACAGAGTGAGAGATACCGGGGAGGGAGTTACAGAGTTACAGGGTAGTGTCTGTACAGAGTGAGAGATACCGGGGAGGGAGTTACAGAGTTACAGGGTAGTGTCTGTACAGAGTGAGAGATACCCGGGAGGGAGTTACAGAGTTACAGGGTAGTGTCTGTACAGAGTGAGAGATACCGGGGAGGGAGTTACAGAGTTACAGGGTAGTGTCTGTACAGAGTGAGAGATACCGGGGAGGGAGTTACAGAGTTACAGGGTAGTGTCTGTACAGAGTGAGAGATACCGGGGAGCGAGTTACAGAGTTACAGGGTAGTGTCTGTACAGAGTGAGAGATACCCGGGGAGGGAGTTACAGAGTTACAGGGTAGTGTCTGTACAGAGTGAGAGATACCCAGGAGGGAGTTACAGAGTTACAGAGTAGTGTCTGTACAGAGTGAGAGATACCGGGGGGGAGTTACAGAGTTACAGGGTAGTGTCTGTACAGAGTGAGAGATACCGGGGAGGGAGTTACAGAGTTACAGGGTAGTGTCTGTACAGAGTGAGAGATACCCGGGAGGGAGTTACAGAGTTACAGGGTAGTGTCTGTACAGAGTGAGAGATACCGGGGGGGGAGTTACAGAGTTACAGGGTAGTGTCTGTACAGAGTGAGAGATACCGGGGAGGGAGTTACAGAGTTACAGGGTAGTGTCTGTACAGAGTGAGAGATACCGGGGAGGGAGTTACAGAGTTACAGGGTAGTGTCTGTACAGAGTGAGAGATACTGGGGAGGGAGTTACAGAGTTACAGGGTAGTGTCTGTGCAGAGTGAGAGATACCGGGGAGGGAGTTACAGAGTTACAGGGTAGTGTCTGTACAGAGTGAGAGATACCGGGGAGGGAGTTACAGAGTTACAGGGTAGTGTCTGTACAGAGTGAGAGATACCCGGGGAGGGAGTTACAGAGTTACAGGGTAGTGTCTGTACAGAGTGAGAGATACCGGGGAGGGAGTTACAGAGTTACAGGGTAGTGTCTGTACAGAGTGAGAGATACCCGGGGAGGGAGTTACAGCGTTACAGGGTAGTGTCTGTACAGAGTGAGAGATACCGGGGGGGAGTTACAGAGTTACAGGGTAGTGTCTGTACAGAGTGAGAGATACCGGGGAGGGAGTTACAGAGTTACAGGGTAGTGTCTGTACAGAGTGAGAGATACCGGGGAGGGAGTTACAGAGTTACAGGGTAGTGTCTGTACAGAGTGAGAGATACCCGGGAGGGAGTTACAGAGTTACAGGGTAGTGTCTGTACAGAGTGAGAGATACCGGGGAGGGAGTTACAGAGTTACAGGGTAGTGTCTGTACAGAGTGAGAGATACCGGGGGGGAGTTACAGAGTTACAGGGTAGTGTCTGTACAGAGTGAGAGATACCCGGGGAGGGAGTTACAGAGTTACAGGGTAGTGTCTGTACAGAGTGAGAGATACCCGGGAGGGAGTTACAGAGTTACAGGGTAGTGTCTGTACAGAGTGAGAGATACCGGGGAGGGAGTTACAGAGTTACAGGGTAGTGTCTGTACAGAGTGAGAGATACCGGGGGGGAGTTACAGAGTTACAGGGTAGTGTCTGTACAGAGTGAGAGATACCCGGGAGGGAGTTACAGAGTTACAGGGTAGTGTCTGTACAGAGTGAGAGATACCCGGGAGGGAGTTACAGAGTTACAGGGTAGTGTCTGTACAGAGTGAGAGATACCCGGGGGGGGAGTTACAGAGTTACAGGGTAGTGTCTGTACAGAGTGAGAGATACCCGGGAGGGAGTTACAGAGTTACAGGGTAGTGTCTGTACAGAGTGAGAGATACCCGGGGGTGGGGAGTTACAGAGTTACAGGGTAGTGTCTGTACAGAGTGAGAGATACCCGGGGAGGGAGTTACAGAGTTACAGGGTAGTGTCTGTACAGAGTGAGAGATACCCGGGGAGGGAGTTACAGAGTTACAGGGTAGTGTCTGTACAGAGTGAGAGATACCCGGGAGGGAGTTACAGAGTTACAGGGTAGTGTCTGTATAGAGTGAGAGATACCGGGGAGGGAGTTACAGAGTTACAGGGTAGTGTCTGTACAGAGTGAGAGATACCGGGGAGGGAGTTACAGAGTTACAGGGTAGTGTCTGTACAGAGTGAGAGATACCGGGGGGGGAGTTACAGAGTTACAGGGTAGTGTCTGTACAGAGTGAGAGATACCTGGGGAGGGAGTTACAGAGTTACAGGGTAGTGTCTGTACAGAGTGAGAGATACCCAGGAGGGAGTTACAGAGTTACAGAGTAGTGTCTGTACAGAGTGAGAGATACCGGGGAGGGAGTTACAGAGTTACAGGGTAGTGTCTGTACAGAGTGAGAGATACCCGGGGAGGGAGTTACAGAGTTACAGGGTAGTGTCTGTACAGAGTGAGAGATACCCGGGGAGGGAGTTACAGAGTTACAGGGTAGTGTCTGTACAGAGTGAGAGATACCGGGGGGGGAGTTACAGAGTTACAGGGTAGTGTCTGTACAGAGTGAGAGATACCCGGGGAGGGAGTTACAGAGTTACAGGGTAGTGTTTGTACAGAGTGAGAGATACCGGGGAGGGAGTTACAGAGTTACAGGATAGTGTCTGTACAGAGTGAGAGATACCCAGGAGGGAGTTACAGAGTTACAGAGTAGTGTCTGTACAGAGTGAGAGATACCGGGGAGGGAGTTACAGAGTTACAGGGTAGTGTCTGTACAGAGTGAGAGATACCGGGGGGGGAGTTACAGAGTTACAGGGTAGTGTCTGTACAGAGTGAGAGATACCGGGGAGGGAGTTACAGAGTTACAGGGTAGTGTCTGTACAGAGTGAGAGATACCCGGGAGGTAGTTACAGAGTTACAGGGTAGTGTTTGTACAGAGTGAGAGATACCGGGGAGGGAGTTACAGAGTTACAGGGTAGTGTCTGTACAGAGTGAGAGATACCGGGGAGCGAGTTACAGAGTTACAGGGTAGTGTCTGTACAGAGTGAGAGATACCCGGGGAGGGAGTTACAGAGTTACAGGGTAGTGTCTGTACAGAGTGAGAGATACCCAGGAGGGAGTTACAGAGTTACAGAGTAGTGTCTGTACAGAGTGAGAGATACCGGGGGGGAGTTACAGAGTTACAGGGTAGTGTCTGTACAGAGTGAGAGATACCGGGGAGGGAGTTACAGAGTTACAGGGTAGTGTCTGTACAGAGTGAGAGATACCCGGGAGGGAGTTACAGAGTTACAGGGTAGTGTCTGTACAGAGTGAGAGATACCGGGGGGGGAGTTACAGAGTTACAGGGTAGTGTCTGTACAGAGTGAGAGATACCGGGGAGGGAGTTACAGAGTTACAGGGTAGTGTCTGTACAGAGTGAGAGATACCGGGGAGGGAGTTACAGAGTTACAGGGTAGTGTCTGTACAGAGTGAGAGATACTGGGGAGGGAGTTACAGAGTTACAGGGTAGTGTCTGTGCAGAGTGAGAGATACCGGGGAGGGAGTTACAGAGTTACAGGGTAGTGTCTGTACAGAGTGAGAGATACCGGGGAGGGAGTTACAGAGTTACAGGGTAGTGTCTGTACAGAGTGAGAGATACCCGGGGAGGGAGTTACAGAGTTACAGGGTAGTGTCTGTACAGAGTGAGAGATACCGGGGAGGGAGTTACAGAGTTACAGGGTAGTGTCTGTACAGAGTGAGAGATACCCGGGGAGGGAGTTACAGCGTTACAGGGTAGTGTCTGTACAGAGTGAGAGATACCGGGGGGGAGTTACAGAGTTACAGGGTAGTGTCTGTACAGAGTGAGAGATACCGGGGAGGGAGTTACAGAGTTACAGGGTAGTGTCTGTACAGAGTGAGAGATACCGGGGAGGGAGTTACAGAGTTACAGGGTAGTGTCTGTACAGAGTGAGAGATACCCGGGAGGGAGTTACAGAGTTACAGGGTAGTGTCTGTACAGAGTGAGAGATACCGGGGAGGGAGTTACAGAGTTACAGGGTAGTGTCTGTACAGAGTGAGAGATACCGGGGGGGAGTTACAGAGTTACAGGGTAGTGTCTGTACAGAGTGAGAGATACCCGGGGAGGGAGTTACAGAGTTACAGGGTAGTGTCTGTACAGAGTGAGAGATACCCGGGAGGGAGTTACAGAGTTACAGGGTAGTGTCTGTACAGAGTGAGAGATACCGGGGAGGGAGTTACAGAGTTACAGGGTAGTGTCTGTACAGAGTGAGAGATACCGGGGGGGAGTTACAGAGTTACAGGGTAGTGTCTGTACAGAGTGAGAGATACCCGGGAGGGAGTTACAGAGTTACAGGGTAGTGTCTGTACAGAGTGAGAGATACCCGGGAGGGAGTTACAGAGTTACAGGGTAGTGTCTGTACAGAGTGAGAGATACCCGGGGGGGGAGTTACAGAGTTACAGGGTAGTGTCTGTACAGAGTGAGAGATACCCGGGAGGGAGTTACAGAGTTACAGGGTAGTGTCTGTACAGAGTGAGAGATACCCGGGGGTGGGGAGTTACAGAGTTACAGGGTAGTGTCTGTACAGAGTGAGAGATACCCGGGGAGGGAGTTACAGAGTTACAGGGTAGTGTCTGTACAGAGTGAGAGATACCCGGGGAGGGAGTTACAGAGTTACAGGGTAGTGTCTGTACAGAGTGAGAGATACCCGGGAGGGAGTTACAGAGTTACAGGGTAGTGTCTGTATAGAGTGAGAGATACCGGGGAGGGAGTTACAGAGTTACAGGGTAGTGTCTGTACAGAGTGAGAGATACCGGGGAGGGAGTTACAGAGTTACAGGGTAGTGTCTGTACAGAGTGAGAGATACCGGGGGGGGAGTTACAGAGTTACAGGGTAGTGTCTGTACAGAGTGAGAGATACCTGGGGAGGGAGTTACAGAGTTACAGGGTAGTGTCTGTACAGAGTGAGAGATACCCAGGAGGGAGTTACAGAGTTACAGAGTAGTGTCTGTACAGAGTGAGAGATACCGGGGAGGGAGTTACAGAGTTACAGGGTAGTGTCTGTACAGAGTGAGAGATACCCGGGGAGGGAGTTACAGAGTTACAGGGTAGTGTCTGTACAGAGTGAGAGATACCCGGGGAGGGAGTTACAGAGTTACAGGGTAGTGTCTGTACAGAGTGAGAGATACCGGGGGGGGAGTTACAGAGTTACAGGGTAGTGTCTGTACAGAGTGAGAGATACCCGGGGAGGGAGTTACAGAGTTACAGGGTAGTGTTTGTACAGAGTGAGAGATACCGGGGAGGGAGTTACAGAGTTACAGGATAGTGTCTGTACAGAGTGAGAGATACCCAGGAGGGAGTTACAGAGTTACAGAGTAGTGTCTGTACAGAGTGAGAGATACCGGGGAGGGAGTTACAGAGTTACAGGGTAGTGTCTGTACAGAGTGAGAGATACCGGGGGGGGAGTTACAGAGTTACAGGGTAGTGTCTGTACAGAGTGAGAGATACCGGGGAGGGAGTTACAGAGTTACAGGGTAGTGTCTGTACAGAGTGAGAGATACCCGGGAGGTAGTTACAGAGTTACAGGGTAGTGTTTGTACAGAGTGAGAGATACCGGGGAGGGAGTTACAGAGTTACAGGGTAGTGTCTGTACAGAGTGAGAGATACCGGGGAGGGAATTACAGAGTTACAGTGTAGTGTCTGTACAGAGTGAGAGATACCGGGGAGGGAGTTACAGAGTTACAGGGTAGTGTCTGTACAGAGTGAGAGATACCCGGGGAGGGAGTTACAGAGTTACAGGGTAGTGTCTGTACAGAGTGAGAGATACCGGGGAGGGAGTTACAGAGTTACAGGGTAGTGTCTGTACAGAGTGAGAGATACCGGGGAGGGAGTTACAGAGTTACAGGGTAGTGTCTGTACAGAGTGAGAGATACCGGGGAGGGAGTTACAGAGTTACAGGGTAGTGTCTGTACAGAGTGAGAGATACCGGGGAGGGAGTTACAGAGTTACAGTGTAGTGTCTGTACAGAGTGAGAGATAACCGGGAGGGAGTTACAGAGTTACAGAGTAGTGTCTGTACAGAGTGAGAGATACCGGGGAGGGAGTTACAGAGTTACAGGGTAGTGTCTGTACAGAGTGAGAGATACCGGGGGGGGAGTTACAGAGTTACAGGGTAGTGTCTGTACAGAGTGAGAGATACCCGGGAGGGAGTTACAGAGTTACAGGGTAGTGTCTGTACAGAGTGAGAGATACCCAGGAGGGAGTTACAGAGTTACAGGGTAGTGTCTGTACAGAGTGAGAGATACCCGGGAGGGAGTTACAGAGTTACAGGGTAGTGTCTGTACAGAGTGAGAGATACCGGGGAGGGAGTTACAGAGTTACAGGGTAGTGTCTGTACAGAGTGAGAGATACCCAGGAGGGAGTTACAGAGTTACAGGGTAGTGTCTGTACAGAGTGAGAGATACCCGGGGAGGGAGTTACAGAGTTACAGGGTAGTGTCTGTACAGAGTGAGAGATACCCGGGAGGGAGTTACAGAGTTACAGGGTAGTGTCTGTACAGAGTGAGAGATACCCAGGAGGGAGTTACAGAGTTACAGGGTAGTGTCTGTACAGAGTGAGAGATACCCGGGGAGGGAGTTACAGAGTTACAGGGTAGTGTCTGTACAGAGTGAGAGATACCCAGGAGGGAGTTACAGAGTTACAGGGTAGTGTCTGTACAGAGTGAGAGATACCCGGGGAGGGAGTTACAGAGTTACAGGGTAGTGTCTGTACAGAGTGAGAGATACCGGGGAGGGAGTTACAGAGTTGCAGGGTAGTGTCTGTACAGAGTGAGAGATACCCGGGGAGGGAGTTACAGAGTTACAGGGTAGTGTCTGTACAGAGTGAGAGATACCGGGGAGGGAGTTACAGAGTTACAGGGTAGTGTCTGTACAGAGTGAGAGATACCGGGGAGGGAGTTACAGAGTTACAGGGTAGTGTCTGTACAGAGTGAGAGATACCCGGGAGGGAGTTACAGAGTTACAGGGTAGTGTCTGTACAGAGTGAGAGATACCCGGGAAGGGACTTACAGAGTTACAGGGTAGTGTCTGTACAGAGTGAGAGATACCCGGGAGGGAGTTACAGAGTTACAGGGTAGTGTCTGTACAGAGTGAGAGATACCGGGGAGGGAGTTACAGAGTTACAGGGTAGTGTCTGTACAGAGTGAGAGATACCCGGGGAGGGAGTTACAGAGTTACAGGGTAGTGTCTGTACAGAGTGAGAGATACCCAGGAGGGAGTTACAGAGTTACAGGGTAGTGTCTGTACAGAGTGAGAGATACCGGGGAGGGAGTTACAGAGTTACAGGGTAGTGTCTGTACAGAGTGAGAGATACCCACGAGGGAGTTACAGAGTTACAGGGTAGTGTCTGTACAGACTGAGAGATACCGGGGAGGGAGTTACAGAGTTACAGGGTAGTGTCTGTACAGAGTGAGAGATACCGGGGGAGGGAGTTACAGAGTTACAGGGTAGTGTCTGTACAGAGTGAGAGATACCGGGGAGGGAGTTACAGAGTTACAGGGTAGTGTCTGTACAGAGTGAGAGATACCCGGGGGGGGAGTTACAGAGTTACAGGGTAGTGTCTGTACAGAGTGAGAGATACCGGGGAGGGAGTTACAGAGTTACAGAGTAGTGTCTGTACAGAGTGAGAGATACCCACGAGGGAGTTACAGAGTTACAGGGTAGTGTCTGTACAGAGTGAGAGATACCCGGGGAGGGAGTTACAGAGTTACAGGGTAGTGTCTGTACAGAGTGAGAGATACCGGGGAGGGAGTTACAGAGTTACAGGTAGTGTCTGTACAGAGTGAGAGATACCCGGGGAGGGAGTTACAGAGTTACAGGGTAGTGTCTGTACAGAGTGAGAGATACCGGGGAGGGAGTTACAGAGTTACAGGGTAGTGTCTGTACAGAGTGAGAGATACCGGGGAGGAGTTACAGAGTTACAGGGTAGTGTCTGTACAGAGTGACAGATACCCGGGAGGGAGTTACAGAGTTACAGGGTAGTGTCTGTACAGAGTGAGAGATACCGGGGAGGGAGTTACAGAGTTACAGGGTAGTGTCTGTACAGAGTGAGAGATACCGGGGAGGAGTTACAGAGTTACAGGGTAGTGTCTGTACAGAGTGAGAGATACCGGGGAGCGAGTTACAGAGTTACAGGGTAGTGTCTGTACAGAGTGAGAGATACCGGGGAGGGAGTTACAGAGTTACAGGGTAGTGTCTGTACAGAGTGAGAGATACCCGGGAGGGAGTTACAGAGTTACAGAGTAGTGTCTGTACAGAGTGAGAGATACCGGGGGGGGAGTTACAGAGTTACAGGGTAGTGTCTGTACAGAGTGAGAGATACCCAGGAGGGAGTTACAGAGTTACAGGGTAGTGTCTGTACAGAGTGAGAGATACCAGGAGGGAGTTACAGAGTTACAGGGTAGTGTCTGTACAGAGTGAGAGATACCGGGGAGGGAGTTACAGAGTTACAGGGTAGTGTCTGTACAGAGTGAGAGATACCCGGGAAGGGACTTACAGAGTTACAGGGTAGTGTCTGTACAGAGTGAGAGATACCCGGGGAGGGAGTTACAGAGTTACAGAGTAGTGTCTGTACAGAGTGAGAGATACCAGGGAGGAGTTACAGAGTTACAGAGTAGTGTCTGTACAGAGTGAGAGATACCGGGGAGGGAGTTACAGAGTTACAGGGTAGTGTCTGTACAGAGTGAGAGATACCGGGGAGGGAGTTACAGAGTTACAGGGTAGTGTCTGTAGAAAGTGAGAGATACCCGGGGAGGGAGTTACAGAGTTACAGGGTAGTGTCTGTACAGAGTGAGAGATACCCGGGAGGGAGTTACAGAGTTACAGGGTAGTGTCTGTACAGAGTGAGAGATACCCGGGAGGGAGTTACAGAGTTACAGGGTAGTGTCTGTACAGAGTGAGAGATACCCGGGAGGGAGTTACAGAGTTACAGGGTAGTGTCTGTACAGAGTGAGAGATACCCGGGGAGGGAGTTACAGAGTTACAGGGTAGTGTCTGTACAGAGTGAGAGATACCCGGGAGGGAGTTACAGAGTTACAGGGTAGTGTCTGTACAGAGTGAGAGATACCCGGGGAGGGAGTTACAGAGTTACAGGGTAGTGTCTGTACAGAGTGAGAGATACCGGGGAGGGAGTTACAGAGTTACAGAGTAGTGTCTGTACAGAGTGAGAGATACCCGGGAGGGAGTTACAGAGTTACAGGGTAGTGTCTGTACAGAGTGAGAGATACCCAGGGAGGGAGTTACAGAGTTACAGGGTAGTGTCTGTACAAAGTGAGCGATACCGGGGGGGGAGTTACAGAGTTACAGGGTAGTGTCTGTACAGAGTGAGAGAGACCCGGGGGGGAGTTACAGAGTTACAGGGTAGTGTCTGTACAGAGTGAGAGATACCCGGGAGGGAGTTACAGAGTTACAGGGTAGTGTCTGTACAGAGTGAGAGATACCCGGGGGAGGGAGTTACAGAGTTACAGAGTAGTGTCTGTACAGAGTGAGAGATACCCGGGGGGGGAGTTACAGAGTTACAGGGTAGTGTCTGTACAGAGTGAGAGATACCCGGGGGGGGAGTTACAGAGTTACAGGGTAGTGTCTGTACAGAGTGAGAGATACCCGGGGAGGGAGTTACAGAGTTACAGGGTAGTGTCTGTACAGAGTGAGAGATACCCGGGGAGGGAGTTACAGAGTTACAGGGTAGTGTCTGTACAGAGTGAGAGATACCCGGGGAGGGAGTTACAGAGTTACAGGGTAGTGTCTGTACAGAGTGAGAGATACCGGGGAGGGAGTTACAGAGTTACAGGGTAGTGTCTGTACAGAGTGAGAGATACCCGGGGAGGGAGTTACAGAGTTACAGGGTAGTGTCTGTACAGAGTGAGAGATACCCGGGGAGGGAGTTACAGAGTTACAGGGTAGTGTCTGTACAGAGTGAGAGATACCCGGGAGGGAGTTACAGAGTTACAGGGTAGTGTCTGTATAGAGTGAGAGATACCCGGGAGGGAGTTACAGAGTTACAGAGTAGTGTCTGTACAGAGTGAGAGATACCGGGGAGGGAGTTACAGAGTTACAGGGTAGTGTCTGTACAGAGTGAGAGATACCCGGGAGGGAGTTACAGAGTTACAGAGTAGTGTCTGTACAGAGTGAGAGATACCCGGGGAGGGAGTTACAGAGTTACAGGGTAGTGTCTGTACAGAGTGAGAGATACCCAGGGAGGGAGTTACAGAGTTACAGGGTAGTGTCTGTACAGAGTGAGAGATACCGGGGAGGGAGTTACAGAGTTACAGGGTAGTGTCTGTACAGAGTGAGAGATACTGGGGAGGGAGTTACAGAGTTACAGGGTAGTGTCTGTACAGAGTGAGAGATACCCAGGGAGGGAGTTACAGAGTTACAGGGTAGTGTCTGTACAGAGTGAGAGATACCGGGGAGGGAGTTACAGAGTTACAGGGTAGTGTCTGTACAGAGTGAGAGATACCCAGGGAGGGAGTTACAGAGTTACAGGGTAGTGTCTGTACAGAGTGAGAGATACCCGGGGGGGGAGTTACAGAGTTACAGGGTAGTGTCTGTACAGAGTGAGAGATACCCGCGGAGGGAGTTACAGAGTTACAGGGTAGTGTCTGTACAGAGTGAGAGATACCGGGGAGGGAGTTACAGAGTTACAGGGTAGTGTCTGTACAGAGTGAGAGATACCCAGGGAGGGAGTTACAGAGTTACAGGGTAGTGTCTGTACAGAGTGAGAGATACCCGGGGGGGGAGTTACAGAGTTACAGGGTAGTGTCTGTACAGAGTGAGAGATACCGGGGAGGGAGTTACAGAGTTACAGGGTAGTGTCTGTACAGAGTGAGAGATACCCAGGAGGGAGTTACAGAGTTACAGAGTAGTGTCTGTACAGAGTGAGAGATACCGGGGGGGGAGTTACAGAGTTACAGGGTAGTGTCTGTACAGAGTGAGAGATACCCGGGGAGGGAGTTACAGAGTTACAGGGTAGTGTCTGTACAGAGTGAGAGATACCCGGGAGGGAGTTACAGAGTTACAGGGTAGTGTCTGTACAGAGTGAGAGATACCGGGGAGGGAGTTACAGAGTTACAGGGTAGTGTCTGTACAGAGTGAGAGATACCCGGGGAGGGAGTTACAGAGTTACAGGGTAGTGTCTGTACAGAGTGAGAGATACCCAGGAGGGAGTTACAGAGTTACATGGTAGTGTCTGTACAGAGTGAGAGATACCGGGGAGGGAGTTACAGAGTTACAGGGTAGTGTCTGTACAGAGTGAGAGATACCCGGGAGGGAGTTACAGAGTTACAGAGTAGTGTCTGTACAGAGTGAGAGATACCGGGGAGGGAGTTACAGAGTTACAGGGTAGTGTCTGTACAGAGTGAGAGATACCCGGGAGGGAGTTACAGAGTTACAGGGTAGTGTCTGTACAGAGTGAGAGATACCGGGGAGGGACTTACAGAGTTACAGGGTAGTGTCTGTACAGAGTGAGAGATACCGGGGAGGGAGTTACAGAGTTACAGGGTAGTGTCTGTACAGAGTGAGAGATACCGGGGAGGGAATTACAGAGTTACAGGGTAGTGTCTGTACAGAGTGAGAGATACCCGGGTGGGAGTTACAGAGTTACAGAGTAGTGTCTGTACAGAGTGAGAGATACCCGGGGAGGGAGTTACAGAGTTACAGGGTAGTGTCTGTACAGAGTGAGAGATACCGGGGAGGGAGTTACAGAGTTACAGGGTAGTGTCTGTACAGAGTGAGAGATACCGGGGAGGGAGTTACAGAGTTACATGGTAGTGTCTGTACAGAGTGAGAGATACCCAGGGAGGGAGTTACAGAGTTACAGGGTAGTGTCTGTACAGAGTGAGAGATACCCGGGGAGGGAGTTACAGAGTTACAGGGTAGTGTCTGTACAGAGTGAGAGATACCCGGGGGGGGAGTTACAGAGTTACAGGGTAGTGTCTGTACAGAGTGAGAGATACCGGGGAGGGAGTTACAGAGTTACAGGGTAGTGTCTGTACAGAGTGAGAGATACCCAGGAGGGAGTTACAGAGTTACAGAGTAGTGTCTGTACAGAGTGAGAGATACCGGGGGGGGAGTTACAGAGTTACAGGGTAGTGTCTGTACAGAGTGAGAGATACCCGGGGAGGGAGTTACAGAGTTACAGGGTAGTGTCTGTACAGAGTGAGAGATACCCGGGAGGGAGTTACAGAGTTACAGGGTAGTGTCTGTACAGAGTGAGAGATACCCAGGAGGGAGTTACAGAGTTACAGGGTAGTGTCTGTACAGAGTGAGAGATACCCGGGAGGGAGTTACAGAGTTACAGGGTCGTGTCTGTACAGAGTGAGAGATACCGGGGAGGGAGTTACAGAGTTACAGGGTAGTGTCTGTACAGAGTGAGAGATACCGGGGGAGGGAGTTACAGAGTTACAGGGTAGTGTCTGTACAGAGTGAGAGATACCGGGGAGGGAGTTACAGAGTTACAGGGTAGTGTCTGTACAGAGTGAGAGATACCGGGGGAGGGAGTTACAGAGTTACAGGGTAGTGTCTGTACAGAGTGAGAGATACCCGGGGAGGGAGTTACAGAGTTACAGGGTAGTGTCTGTACAGAGTGAGAGATACCGGGGAGGGAGTTACAGAGTTACAGGGTAGTGTCTGTACAGAGTGAGAGATACCCGGGAGGGAGTTACAGAGTTACAGGGTAGTGTCTGTACAGAGTGAGAGATACCGGGGGAGGGAGTTACAGAGTTACAGGGTCGTGTCTGTACAGAGTGAGAGATACCGGGGAGGGAGTTACAGAGTTACAGGGTAGTGTCTGTACAGAGTGAGAGATACCGGGGAGGGAGTTACAGAGTTACAGGGTAGTGTCTGTACAGAGTGAGAGATACCGGGGAGGGAGTTACAGAGTTACAGGGTAGTGTCTGTACAGAGTGAGAGATACCGGGGGAGGGAGTTACAGAGTTACAGGGTAGTGTCTGTACAGAGTGAGAGATACCCGGGGAGGGAGTTACAGAGTTACAGGGTAGTGTCTGTACAGAGTGAGAGATACCGGGGAGGGAGTTACAGAGTTACAGGGTAGTGTCTGTACAGAGTGAGAGATACCCGGGAGGGAGTTACAGAGTTACAGGGTAGTGTCTGTACAGAGTGAGAGATACCGGGGGGGAGTTACAGAGTTACAGGGTAGTGTCTGTACAGAGTGAGAGATACCGGGGGGGAGTTACAGAGTTACAGGGTAGTGTCTGTACAGAGTGAGAGATACCCGGGGAGGGAGTTACAGAGTTACAGGGTAGTGTCTGTACAGAGTGAGAGATACCGGGGAGGGAGTTACAGAGTTACAGGGTAGTGTCTGTACAGAGTGAGAGATACCGGGGAGGGAGTTACAGAGTTACAGGGTAGTGTCTGTACAGAGTGAGAGATACCGGGGAGGGAGTTACAGAGTTACAGGGTAGTGTCTGTACAGAGTGAGAGATACCCGGGGAGGGAGTTACAGAGTTACAGGGTAGTGTCTGTACAGAGTGAGAGATACCGGTGAGGGAGTTACAGAGTTACAGGGTAGTGTCTGTACAGAGTGAGAGATACCGGGGAGGGAGTTACAGAGTTACAGAGTAGTGTTTGTACAGAGTGAGAGATACCGGGGAGGGAGTTACAGAGTTACAGGGTAGTGTCTGTACAGAGTGAGAGATACACGGGAGGGAGTTACAGAGTTACAGGGTAGTGTCTGTACAGAGTGAGAGATACAGGGGAGGGAGTTACAGAGTTACAGGGTAGTGTCTGTACAGAGTGAGAGATACACGGGAGGGAGTTACAGAGTTACAGGGTAGTGTCTGTACAGAGTGAGAGATACCCGGGGAGGGAGTTACAGAGTTACAGGGTAGTGTCTGTACAGAGTGAGAGATACCCAGGACGGAGTTACAGAGTTACAGGGTAGTGTCTGTACAGAGTGAGAGATACCGGGGAGGGAGTTACAGAGTTACAGGGTAGTGTCTGTACAGAGTGAGAGATACCGGGGAGGGAGTTACAGAGTTACAGGGTAGTGTCTGTACAGAGTGAGAGATACCCGGGAGGGAGTTACAGAGTTACAGGGTAGTGTCTGTACAGAGTGAGAGATACCGGGGAGGGAGTTACAGAGTTACAGGGTAGTGTCTGTACAGTGTGAGAGATACCCGGGGAGGGAGTTACAGAGTTACAGGGTAGTGTCTGTACAGAGTGAGAGATACCCGGGGAGGGAGTTACAGAGTTACAGGGTAGTGTCTGTACAGAGTGAGAGATACCCGGGGAGGGAGTTACAGAGTTACAGGGTAGTGTCTGTATAGAGTGAGAGATACCCGGGAGGGAGTTACAGAGTTACAGGGTAGTGTCTGTACAGAGTGAGAGATACCGGGGAGGGAGTTACAGAGTTACAGGGTAGTGTCTGTACAGAGTGAGAGATACCGGGGAGGGAGTTACAGAGTTACAGGGTAGTGTCTGTACAGAGTGAGAGATACCCGGGGGGTGAAGGTGTTCGAGTCTTTGCTGAGCATTGTGAACTGTGAGTGAAGTGTGAGTAGGTGGAGGGCATTTTACTCTCTGAACCTTGTTCCAGCTTTCATCCTGATGAAAACTGGGCTATCCCTCTCCCGCCCGTTCTCCTTCCCCTTCAAATCATCAGCAACCATCTTTGGATGATGATTTAATTTTCCCATCAGCCTTTGCTCGTGTCTCTCTCTCCCCTCGCTTTCCTGATTTCTGCTTTCAGTTTCCCCCCCCCCGACACCCGACCAAAACCCCCTCACCTCCGGGATGCCAAGTGGTCTCCATCCTCAGTGCCTCCTATAAACGTCCCGAATATTCCTCAGTCCAAACGGTTCTCTGGTTGCCTTTCTCCCGTTCCCCATCTTGACTGGAACATGTTGGCCCCGAAAGTTCCCCGTGTCCATTTGAATCTTGAGAAACGTTCCTACGGCCCCGAAACGGAGATTCCTGTGGGCGTTTTCTCACATTTGGCTTTGGCCAGGCCCTGTGTTGCCATGGTCCCAACCCAGAACCTGCTCCCACATCGTCCCGTTGTCGTGACGACCGTAAAAGGGGACTGAGGTGTTCTCGCTGTGGCCAAAACGCTCTCTCTCTCTCTCTCTCTCTCATGCCTTTTCAAGACTGGAACGTCGATTCTCCTGCTCCTCGGATGCTGCCTGACCCGCTGCGCTTTTCCAGCACCATGCTCTCAGAGTCTGATCCCCTGCATCTGGTCTCCTGACACTTGTGCATTTTGGGAAAGCAAATCTTAGCAGGACTTATACACTTAATGGTGAGGTCCTGGGGAGTGTTGCTGAACAAAGAGACCTTGGAGTGCAGGTTCATAGCTCCTTGAAAGTGGAGTCGCAGGTCGATAGGATAGTGAAGGCAGCGTTTGGTATGTTTCTCCTTTATTGGTCAGAGTATTGAGTACAGGAGTTGGGAGGTCATGTTGCGGCCGTACAGGACATTGGTTAGGCCACTGTTGGAATATTGTGTGCAATTCTGGTCTCCTTCCTATCGGAAAGATGTTGTGAAACTTGAAAGGGTTCCGAAAAGATTTACAAGGATGTTGCCAGGGTTGGAGGGTTTGAGCTACAGTGAGAGGCTGAACAGGCTGGGGCTGTTTTCCCTGGAGCGTCGGAGACTGAGGGGTGACCTTATAGAGGTTTATAAAATCATGAGGGACATGGATAGGGTAAATAGACAAAGTCTTTTCCCTGGGGTCGGGGAGTCCAGAACTAGAGGGGCATAGGTTTAGGGTGAGAGGGGAAAGATATAAAAGGGATCTAAGGGGCAACTTTTTCACCCAGAGGGTGGTACGTGTATGGAATGAGCTGCCAGAGGATGTGGTGGAGGCTGGTACAATGTAACCCACTCCAGCCCCTACACCCCCTCCCTATCTCTGTAACACCCCCTCCAGCCCCTACACCCCCTCCCTATCTCTGTAACCCCCCTCCAGCCCCTGCACACCCTCCCTATCTCTGTATCCCCGTCCATATCTCTGTCACCCCCTCCAGCCCCTCCACCCCCTCCCTATCTCTGTAACCCCCTCCAGCCCCTATCTCTGTAACCCCCTCCAGCCCCTACACCCCCTCCCTATCTCTGTAACCCCCTCCAGCCCCTATCTCTGTAACCCCCCTCCAGCCCCTACACCCCCCTCCCTATCTCTGTAACCCCCCTCCAGCCCCTACACCCCCTCCCTATCTCTGTAACCCCCTCCAGCCCCTATCTCTGTAACCCCCCTCCAGCCCCTACACCCCCTCCCTATCTCTGTAACCCCCTACACCCTCTCCCTATCTCTGTAACCCCCTCCAGCCCCTACACCCCCTCCCTATCTCTGTAACCCCCTACACCCCCTCCCTATCTCTGTAACCCCCCCTCCGGCCCCTACACCCCCTCCCTATCTCTGTAACCCCCCCTCCACCCCCTACACCCTCTCCCTATCTCTGTAACCCCCTCCAGCCCCTACACCCCCTCCCTATCTCTGTAACCCCCTCCAGCCCCTACACCCCCTCCCTATCTCTGTAACCCCCTCCAGCCCCTACACCCCCTCCCTATCTCTGTAACCCCCTCCAGCCCCCTACACCCCCTCCCTATCTCTGTAACCCCCTCCAGCCCCCTACACCCCCTCCCTATCTCAGTAACCCCCCCTCCAGCCTCTATACCCCCTCCCTATCTCTGTAACCCCCTCCAGCCCCTACACCCCCTCCCTATCTCTGTAACCCCCTCCAGCCCCTACACCCCCTCCCTATCTCTGTAACCCCCTCCAGCCCCCTACACCCCCTCCCTATCTCTGTAACCCCCTCCAGCCCCCTACACCCCCTCCCTATCTCTGTAACCCCCTCCAGCCCCCTACACCCCCTCCCTATCTCTGTAACCCCCCTCCAGCCCCTACACCCCCTCCCTATCTCTGTAACCCCCTACACCCCCTACACCCCCTCCCTCTCTCTGTAACCCCCTCCAGCCCCTACACCCCCTCCCTATCTCTGTAACCCCCTCCAGCCCCCTACACCCCCTCCCTATCTCTGTAACCCCCTCCAGCCCCTACACCCTCTCCCTATCTCTGTAAGCCCCTCCAGCCCCTACACCCCCTACACCCCCTCCCTATCTCTGTAACCCCCCTCCAGCCCCTACACCCCCCTCCCTATCTCTGTAACCCCCTACACCCCCTACACCCCCTCCCTCTCTCTGTAACCCCCTCCAGCCCCTACACCCCCTCCCTATCTCTGTAACCCCCTCCAGCCCCTACACCCCCTCCCTATCTCTGTAACCCCCTCCAGCCCCCTACACCCCCTCCCGTCCCAACCACCAAGACATTGAGGTGCAGTGAGGAAGCCATTTGGCCCCTCAGGCCTGGGACAGTATTTAATGATGGCTGATGGCTGAGGGAAGACTCCGGCCTGGACTGAGGTGAGGGAAAGGAAAGATGCTGGGAGGCTCTTAACAAGATATTCACCAACTCACGGCCCTGTTTTAGGAACAGGATGAGCACTGAGCCGACGAAAGCCACCGGGGAAGATTCCGGAACATCTCCAGCCGGACTGTGCCCCAGTCACCCGGAAGATCCGAAAGGGGGCATATTCCCCAAGGAAGGGGTAAGGAGAAGGCAACGGATGGGCAGAAGGGAGGCAGAAATGGTAAAAGGAATGGGGACTGAGAGACCCCAGTCAGTGTACAGATATCTCCCTGAGAGAGAGAGGGGACTGAGAGACACCAGTCAGTGTACAGATATCTCCCTGAGAGAGAGAGGGGACTGAGAGACACCAGTCAGTGTACAGATATCTCCCTGAGAGAGAGAGGGGACTGAGAGACACCAGTCAGTGAACAGATATCTCCCTGAGAGAGAGAGGGGACTGAGAGACACCAGTCAGTGTTCAGGTATCTCCCTGAGAGAGAGAGGGGGACTGAGAGACACCAGTCAGTGTACAGATATCTCCCTGAGAGAGAGAGGGGACTGAGAGACACCAGTCAGTGTACAGAGGGGACTGAGAGACACCAGTCAGTGTACAGATATCTCCCTGAGAGAGAGGGGACTGAGGAACACCAGTCAGTGTACAGATATCTCCACGAGAGAGGGAGGGGACTGAGAGACACCAGTCAGTGCACAGATATCTCCCTGAGAGAGAGAGGGGACTGAGAGACACCAGTCAGTGTACAGATATCTCCCTGAGAGAGAGAGGGGAATGAGAGACACCAATCAGTGTACAGATATCACCCTGAGAGAGAGGGGACTGAGAGACACCAGTCAGTGTACAGATATCTCCCTGAGAGAGAGAGGGGACTGACAGACACCAGTCAGTGTACAGATATCTCCCTGAGAGAGAGGGGACTGAGAAACCCCAGTCAGTGTACAGATATCTCCCTGAGAGAGAGGGAATGAGAGACACCAGTCAGTGTACAGATATCTCGCTGTGAGAGAGAGGGGACTGAGAGACACCAGTCAGTGTACAGATATCTCCCTCAGAGAGAGTGAGAGCGGACTGAGAGACACCAGTCAGTGTACAGATATCTCCCTGAGAGAGAGAGAGAGGGGACTGAGAGACACCAGTCAGTGTACAGCTATCTCCCTGAGAGAGAGGGGACTGAGAGACACCAGTCAGTGTACAGATATCTCCCTGAGAGAGAGAGATAGAGGGGACTGAGAGACACGTCAGTGTACAGATATCTCCCAGAGAGAGAGAGAGAGAGGGGACTGAGAGACACTAGTCAGTGTACAGATATCTCCCTAAGAGAGAGAGGGGGACTGAGAGACACCAGTCAGTGTTCAGATATCTCCCTGAAAGAGAGAGGGGACTGAGAGACACCAGTCAGTGTACAGATATCTCCCTGAGAGAGAGAGACGGACTGAGAGACACCCAGTCAGTGCACAGATATCTCCCTGAAAGAGAGGGGGGACTGAGAGACACTAGTCAGTGTACAGATATCTCCCTGAGAGAGAGAGGGGATTGAGAGACACCAGTCAGTGTACAGAGGGGACTGAGAGACACCAGTCAGTGTACAGATATCTCCCTGAGAGAGAGGGGACTGAGGAACACCAGTCAGTGTACAGATATCTCCCCGAGAGAGGGAGGGGACTGAGAGACACCAGTCAGTGCACAGATATCTCCCTGAGAGAGAGAGGGGACTGAGAGACACCAGTCAGTGTACAGATATCTCCCTGAGAGAGAGAGGGGACTGAGAGACACCAGTCAGTGTACAGATATCTCCCTGAGAGAGAGAGGGGACTGAGAGACACCAGTCAGTGTACAGATATCTCCCTGAGAGAGAGAGGGGACTGAGAGACACCAGTCAGTCTACAGATATCTCCCTGAGAGAGAGGGGACTGAGAGACACCAGTCAGTGTACAGATATCTCCCTGAGAGAGAGAGGGGACTGAGAGACGCCAGTCAGTGTACAGATATCTCCCTGAGAGAGAGAGGGGACTGAGAGACACCAGTCAGTGAACAGATATCTCCCTGAGAGAGAGAGGGGACTGAGAGACGCCAGTCAGTGTACAGATATCTCCCTGAGGGAGAGGGGACTGAGAGACACCAGTCAGTGTATAGATATCTCCCTGAGAGAGAGAGGGGACTGAGAGACACCAGTCAGTGTACAGATATCTCCCTGAGAGAGAGGGGGGACTGAGAGACGCCAGTCAGTGTACAGATATCTCCCTGAGAGAGAGAGGGGACTGAGAGACGCCAGTCAGTGTGCAGATATCTCCCTGAGAGAGAGGGGGGACTGAGAGACGCCAGTCAGTGTACAGATATCTCCCTGAGAGAGAGAGGGGGTACTGAGAGACACCAGTCAGTGTACAGATATCTCCCTGATGGAGAGGGGGATCGGTCGAGGGGCTGAGAGACAGTAATGCTGGCTGTATGTTTGTGTCTGAGCAGGACGTGTTGCCCAGTGAGATGTTGCGTGATGATGCTGTTGCCTCAGTGGACACAGTGGTTCCTGACCGTGTGGATGCAGACCAGGAAGCCGATCCGGGGAACCACATGAAGACCCCAGGAGCTGAGGCTGTGGGAGAGTTGTCGCTGGGTGTGGAGGGCGATAGGGAGAGCCAGAATTCCCCGGAGGTTCTGCAGGCCCACGAGGAAGGTACCGAGTGCGTGTCGCTGTTCAGCCTTGGCTGTGGGGTGGGTTATCCGAGCGGCCAATCTTCCCCTTCAACCGTCAATCATCAGCCGTACTCCATCGCACCTCGGAAGGGCGGGGGGGAAATCGATCCCTTCACCCTACCCTCGGCGACGAAGGCTGACCTGATTTCACTGTGACCTCCACTCTCCTGCATGCCTGCCATTCCCTCCCGCTGCCCACGATGGGTTCACGATGAACAGGCCCACTGCATTCTGGGGAAGAGATCCTGACAGATCTGTCAGCCTCTCGGAGCGGGAATCCCTCCTGAACTCCAAATCCAATGGGCAAACCTTTATCGGGAGTCTGTGATGCCCCTCTCCCCCCCCTCCATTTTGGGAAAGCAAATCTTAGCAGGACTTATACACTTAATGGTAAGATCCTGGGGAGTGTTGCTGAACAAAGAGACCTTGGAGTGCAGGCTCATAGCTCCTTGAAAGTGGAGTCGCAGGTAGATAGGATAGTGAAGGCAGTGTTTGGTATGTTTTCCTTTATTGGTCAGAGTATTGAGTACAGGAGTTGGGAGGTCATGTTGTGGACGTACAGGACATTGGTTAGGCCACTGTTGGAATACTGCGTGCAATTCTGGTCTCCTTCCTATCGGAAAGATGTTGTGAAACTTGAAAGGGTTCAGAAAAGATTTACAAGGATGTTGCCAGGGTTGGAGGGTTTGAGCTATAGGGAGAGGCTGAACAGGCTGGGGCTGTTTTCCCTGGAGCGTCGGAGGCTGAGGGGTGACCTTATAGAGGTTTATAAAATCATGAGGGACATAGATAGGGTAAATAGACAAAGTCTTTTCCCTGGGATGGGGGAGTCCAGAACTAGAGGGGCATAGGTTTAGGGTGAGAGGGGAAAGATATAAAAGAGACCTAAGGGGCAACTTTTTCACCCAGAGGGTGGTACGTGTATGGAATGAGCTGCCAGAGGATGTGGTGGAGGCTGGTACAATGACAACATTTAAGAGGCATTTGGATGGGGATATGGATAGGAAGGGTTTGGGGGGGATATGGGCCGGGTGCTGGCAGGTGGGACTAGATTGGGTCAGCATGGATGGGTCGGGCCGAAGGGTCTGTTTCCGTGTCATCCATTTCCATAACTGTGTTTCAATGCCCGCCCTGTTCAAACCACCCTCTCCCCCCCCCTCCCCCGCTCAGAATGTTATACCTTTGATTCAGACCACCCTGCCATTCCTCACACCTCCAATTACTCCAAACCCAACTTTGAGAATCAGATCAATCCCCTCATCCCAGGTTTCCTGCTCGAGAGACCTTCCTCCCCACCAGCCCCCCGCCCCCCCTCCCCCCTCCTCCAGGGCAGTGATGTCCCTCTGTCAGGGAGCAGACCGAAACTGCGTGTGTCCCCTCGCCCCGTGGCCTGGGAGAGTCTCCCCGGGTCTCATTCCCCTTCTAATTGTGTTCATCCTCCCCATCGCTGGCTGTACCCATCCAGTGGGCCCCCGATCGGATTCCCGTCCGACGGAGCTCTGATCCCACCGCACCGCGGTGTTCCACACTCTCTCTCCATTTCGGTCACTTTCCCAATTCTCTTCACCAACGTGGACAACCTCACATTTAACACGCCAGTGTGCCAACCCTCTGCCCACCGTCTCAACATTTGACTGTCCCTTTGTGGATACTTTCCGACAACTTCCCTCCCCCCCTCGTTGGACCTCTTCAGTGTGGAACCAGGCCATTCGGCCCATTGAGTCCAAAGAGCATCCAACCCTACCGTGTAACCTCGCATTACCTACGGCCAATCCTCCTCGCCTGCATGACCTTGCACACTAGCCACGGCCAATCCACCCTAACCTACACATCCCTGAACACTGTGGGACAATTTAGCACGGCCAATCCACCCTAACCTGCACATCCCTGAACACTGTGAGACAATTTAGCACGGCCAATCCACCCTAACCTACACATCCCGGAACACTATGAGACAATTTAGCACGGCCAATCCACCCTAACCTACACATCCCTGAACACTGTGGGACAATTTAGCACGGCCAATCCACCCTAACCTGCACATCCCTGAACACTGTGGGACAATTTAGCACGGCCAATCCACCCGAACCGACACATCCCTGAACACTGTGGGACAATTTAGCACGGCCAATCCACCCTAACCTACACATCCCTGAACACTGTGGGACAATTTAGCACGGCCAATCCACCCTAACCTACACATCCCTGAACACTGTGGGACAATTTAGCACGGCCAATCCACCCTAACCTACACATCCCTGAACACTGTGGGACAATTTAGCACGGCCAATCCACCCTAACCTACACATCCCTGAACACTGTGGGACAATTTAGCACGGCCAATCCACCCTAACCTACACATCCCTGAACACTGTGGGACAATTTAGCACGGCCAATCCACCCTAACCTACACATCCCTGAACACTGTGGGACAATTTAGCACGGCCAATCCACCCTAACCTACACATCCCTGAACACTGTGGGACAATTTAGCACGGCCAATCCACCCTAACCTACACATCCCTGAACACTGTGGGACAATTTAGCATGGCCAATCCACCCTAACCTGCACATCCCTGAACACTGTGGGACAATTTAGCACGGCCAATCCACCCTAACCTACACATCCCTGAACACTGTGGGACAATTTAGCACGGCCAATCCACCCTAACCTACACATCCCTGAACACTGTGGGACAATTTAGCACGGCCAATCCACCCTAACCTACACATCCCTGAACACTATGGGGACAATTTAGCACGACCAATCCACCCTAACCTACACATCCCTGAACACTGTGGGACAATTTAGCACGGCCAATCCACCCTAACCTACACATCCCTGAACACTGTGGGACAATTTAGCACGGCCAATCCACCCTAACCTACACATCCCTGAACACTGTGGGACAATTTAGCACGGCCAATCCACCCTAACCTACACATTCCTGAACACTGTGGGACAATTTAGCACGGCCAATCCACCCTAACCTACACATCCCTGAACACTGTGGGACAATTTAGCACGGCCAATCCACCCTAACCTACACATCCCTGAACACTGTGGGACAATTTAGCACGGCCAATCCACCCTAACCTACACATCCCTGAACACTGTGGGACAATTTAGCACGGCCAATCCACCCTAACCTACACATCCCTGAACACTGTGGGACAATTTAGCACGGCCAATCCACCCTAACCTACACATCCCTGAACACTGTGGGACAATTTAGCACGGCCAATCCACCCTAACCTGCACATCCCTGAACACTGTGGGACAATTTAGCACGGCCAATCCACCCTAACCTACACATCCCTGAACACTGTGGGACAATTTAGCACGGCCAATCCACCCTAACCTACACATCCCTGAACACTGTGGGACAATTTAGCACGGCCAATCCACCCTAACCTACACATCCCTGAACACTATGGGGACAATTTAGCACGACCAATCCACCCTAACCTACACATCCCTGAACACTGTGGGACAATTTAGCACGGCCAATCCACCCTAACCTACACATCCCTGAACACTGTGGGACAATTTAGCACGGCCAATCCACCCTAACCTACACATCCCTGAACACTGTGGGACAATTTAGCACGGCCAATCCACCCTAACCTACACATCCCTGAACACTGTGGGACAATTTAGCACGGCCAATCCACCCTAACCTACACATCCCTGAACACTGTGGGACAATTTAGCACGGCCAATCCACCCTAACCTACACATCCCTGAACACTGTGGGACAATTTAGCACGGCCAATCCACCCTAACCTACACATCCCTGAACACTGTGGGACAATTTAGCACGGCCAATCCACCCTAACCTACACATCCCTGAACACTGTGGGACAATTTAGCACGGCCAATCCACCCTAACCTACACATCCCTGAACACTGTGGGACAATTTAGCACGGCCAATCCACCCTAACCTACACATCCCTGAACACTGTGGGACAATTTAGCACGGCCAATCCACCCTAACCTACACATCCCTGAACACTGTGGGACAATTTAGCACGCCCAATCCACCCTAACCTACACATCCCTGAACACTATGGGACAATTTAGCACGCCCAATTCACCTAACCTACACACCTTTGGACTGTGGGAGGAAACCGGAGCACCCGGAGGAAACCCACACAGACACGGGGAGAAGGTGCCAACTCCCACACGGACAGTCACCCCCCCGAGGCTGGGATCGAACCTGGGTCCCTGGCGCCGTGAGGCAGCAGCGCTAACCACTGAGACACTGCGGCCTCCCCCGTTGTTGGTCACAATAAATCAGGATCATAAATATTCGAGGCCCTGACATTCTGCAGAAGACCTTGGTTCGGCCACCTTTGGGGATACAGCCTCCTGATCCGGTCGCCACACAAGGCAAAAGGATGTGGATTTTTCGGAGAGGGTGCAGAGGAGGTTCACCAGGATGTGGCCTGGTACGGAGGGCACTAGCTATGAGGAGAGGTTGAGTAGATTAGGATTATTTTCATTCGAAAGACAGAGGTTGAGGGAGGACCTGATTCAGGTTACAAAACCATGAGAGGTGTAGACAGGGTGGAGAGCAAGAAACTTTCTCCCACAGCGGAGGACCCAATTACTAGGGGGTCCCGAGTTCAAGGTGAGAGGGGAACAGTTTAAGGGAGATATATGTAGGAAGTTCTTCAGGCAGAGGGATGGTGGGGGCCTTGAATACATTGCCAGGGGAGATGGTCGAGGTGGGAGGGATAGCATCATCTAGACAGGTCCATGAATGGTTAGGGAGCAGAGGGATACCGATCCTCGGAAAACAGGGGGTTTTCATAGAGGTTCTGGATCAGCACAGGCTTGGAGGGCCGAAGGGCCTGTTACTGCACTGGAATGTTCTCTGTTTGTTCCACTAGTTTGCCAGTAGAAGAATGAGCCATTTATCCCGATTCTCTCTGTCACAAGATAGTAAGGCAATAAGCTACTCAAACTCGCCAGTAGCAGTAGTGGACTCTCCCTCTTTATGGGTATTTAAGCGGGCATTGGATAGGTATATGGAGGATAGTGGGTTAGTGTAGGTTAGGTGGGCTTTGATCGGCGCAACATCGAGGGCTGAAGGGCCTGTACTGCGCTGTATTCTTCTATGTTCTATGTTCTATGTAACTGTTGTGTCCTGTGACAGAGGCAAGGTGCCAATGTGGGTAGGAAGCAGAGAGTGGGGTTAGAAGAATTGGCAGTGGGGTTCCTCAAGGCTCAGTGTGGGGACCACAACTTTTCTCTCCATACATTAACGATCGAGATGCAGGAACTGAGGGAATTCTGGCTGCGTTTGCAGACGATACAAAGATGGATAGAGGGGCAGGTAGCATTGAGGAGGTGGGGAGGCTGCAGAACAATTCGGATGGGTTAGGAGAGTGGGCAAAGAAGTGGCAGATGGGGCACAGCCTGGGCACGTGTGAGGCCGTACAGTTAGTAGGAATAGAGACATGGACTGTTTTCAAAAAGGGGAGGACAGTCAGAAACCTGAAGTGCAGAGAGACGAGGGAGTTCTAGTCCCGGA
>NC_092785.1:30060483-30062983 GCF_047496795.1 Chiloscyllium punctatum | reverse complement strand
AGAGAGACTCACTGTCTGGATGTGACCCTGACAGAGAGAGAGAGAGAGAGAGAGAGAGACTCACTGTCTGGATGTGACTGCGATGGAGAGAGAGAGATAGAGAGAGAGAGAGAGAGACTCACTGTCTGGGATGTGACCCTGACAGAGAGAGAGAGAGAGACTCCTGTCTGGATGTGATCCTGACAGAGAGAGAGAGAGAGAGAGAGAGACTCACTGTCTGGATGCGACCCTGAGAGATAGAGAGAGAGAGAGAGAGACTCACTGTCTGGATGTGACCCTGACAGAGAGAGAGAGAGAGAGAGAGAGACTCACTGTCTGGATGTGACCGTGAGAGAGAGAGAGAGAGAGAGACTCACTGTCTGGATGTGACCCTGAGAGATAGAGAGAGAGAGAGAGAGACTCACTGTCTGGATGTGACCCCTGAGAGAGAGAGAGAGAGAGACTCACTGTCTGGATGTGACCCTGAGGAGAGAGAGAAAGAGAGACTCACTGTCTGGATGTGACCCTGAGAGAGAGAGAGAGAGAGAGACTCACTGTCTGATGTGACCCTGAGAGAGAGAGAGAGAGAGACTCACTGTCTGGATGTGACCCTGAGAGAGAGAGAGAGAGAGAGACTCACTGTCTGGATGTGACCCTGAGAGAGAGAGAGAGAGAGAGAGAGACTCACTGTCTGGATGTGACCCTGAGAGATAGAGAGAGAGAGAGACTCACTGTCCTGGATGACCCTGACAGAGAGAGAGAGAGAGAGAGACTCACTGTCTGGATGTGACCCTGACAGAGAGAGAGAGAGAGAGAGAGACTCACTGTCTGGATGTGACCCTGAGAGATAGACAGAGAGAGAGAGAGAGAGAGAGAGACTCACTGTCTGGATGTGACCCTGACAGAGAGAGAGAGAGAGAGAGAGAGACTCACTGTCTGGATGTGACCCTGACAGAGAGAGACTGAATGTGACCCTGACAGAGAGAGAGAGAGAGAGAGAGACTCACTGTCTGGATGTGACCCTGACAGAGAGAGAGAGAGAGAGAGAGAGAGAGAGACTCACTGTCTGGATGTGTCCCTGACAGAGAGAGAGAGAGAGAGGAGAGAGACTCACTGTCTGGATGTGACCCTGACAGAGAGAGAGAGAGAGACTCACTGTCTGGATGTGACCCTGACAGAGAGAGAGAGAGAGAGAGAGAGAGAGAGACTCACTGTCTGGATGTGACCCTGACAGAGAGAGAGAGAGAGAGAGAGAGACTCACTGTCTGGATGTGACCCTGAGAGAGAGAGAGAGAGAGACTCACTGTCTGGATGTGACCCTGACAGAGAGAGAGAGAGAGAGAGACTCACTGTCTGGATGTGACCCTGAGAGATAGAGAGAGAGAGAGAGAGACTCACTGTCTGGATGTGACCCTGACAGAGAGAGAGAGAGAGAGAGACTCACTGTCTGGATGTGACAGCGATGGAGAGAGAGAGAGAGAGAGAGAGAGAGAGACTCACTGTCTGGATGTGACCCTGACAGAGAGAGAGAGAGAGACTCACTGTCTGGATGTGACCCTGACAGAGAGAGAGAGAGAGAGAGAGAGACTCACTGTCTGGATGCGACCCTGAGAGATAGAGAGAGAGAGAGAGACTCACTGTCTGGATGTGACCCTGACAGAGAGAGAGAGAGAGAGAGAGAGACCACTCACTGTCTGGATGTGACCGTGAGAGAGAGAGAGAGAGAGAGAGAGACTCACTGTCTGGATGTGACCCTGAGAGATAGAGAGAGAGAGAGAGAGACTCACTGTCTGGATGTGACCCTGAGGAGAGAGAGAGAGAGAGACTCACTGTCTGGATGTGACCCTGAGAGAGAGAGAAAGAGAGACTCACTGTCTGGATGTGACCCTGAGAGAGAGAGAGAGAGAGACTCACTGTCTGGATGTGACCCTGAGAGAGAGAGAGAGAGAGACTCACTGTCTGGATGTGACCCTGAGAGAGAGAGAGAGAGGAGAGAGACTCACTGTCTCGATGTGACCCTGAGAGAGAGAGAGAGAGAGACTCACTGTCTCGATGTGACCCTGAGAGAGAGAGAGAGAGAGACTCACTGTCTGGATGTGACCCTGAGAGAGAGAGAGAGAGAGAGAGACTCACTGTCTGGATGTGACCCTGAGAGAGAGAGAGAGAGAGAGAGAGAGAGACTCACTGTCTGGATGTGACCCTGAGAGATAGAGAGAGAGAGAGAGACTCACTGTCCGGATGTGACCCTGACAGAGAGAGAGAGAGAGACTCACTGTCTGGATGTGACCCTGACAGAGAGAGAGTGAGGGACTCACTGTTTGGATGTGACCCTGACAGAGAGAGAGAGAGAGAGAGAGAGAGACTCACTGTCTGGATGTGACCCTGACAGAGAGAGAGAGAGCGAGACTCACTGTCTGGATGTGACCCTGCGAGATAGACAGAGAGAGAGAGAGAGAGAGACTCACTGTCTGGATGTGACCCTTACAGAGAGAGAGAGAGAGAGAGACTCACTGTCTGGATG
>NC_092785.1:30050483-30055483 GCF_047496795.1 Chiloscyllium punctatum | reverse complement strand
GGCCGTGTTAAATTGTCCCATAGTGTTCAGGGATGTGTAGGTTAGGGTGGATTGGCCGTGTTAAATTGTCCCATAGTGTTCAGGGATGTGTAGGTTAGGGTGGATTGGCCGTGCTAAATTGTCCCATAGTGTTCAGGGATGTGTAGGTTAGGGTGGATTGGCCGTGCTAAATTGTCCCATAGTGTTCAGGGATGTGTAGGTTAGGGTGAATTGGCCGTGCTAAATTGTCCCACAGTGTTCAGGGATGTGTAGGTTAGGGTGGATTGGCCGTGCTAAATTGTCCCACAGTGTTCAGGGATGGGTAGGTTAGGGTGGATTGGCCGTGCTAAATTGTCCCACAGTGTTCAGGGATGTGTAGGTTAGGGTGGATTGGCCGTGCTAAATTGTCCCACAGTGTTCAGGGATGTGTAGGTTAGGGTGGATTGGCCGTGCTAAATTGTCCCATAGTATTCAGGGATGTGTAGGTTAGGGTGGATTGGCCGTGCTAAATTGTCCCACAGTGTTCAGGGATGGGTAGGTTAGGGTGGATTGGCCGTGCTAAATTGTCCCACAGTGTTCAGGGATGTGTAGGTTAAGGTGGATTGGCCGTGCTAAATTGTCCCACAGTGTTCAGGGATGTGTAGGTTAGGGTGGATTGGCCGTGCTAAATTGTCCCATAGTGTTCAGGGATGTGTAGGTTAAGGTGGATTGGCCGTGCTAAATTGTCCCACAGTGTTCACGGATGTGTAGGTTAGGGTGGATTGGCCGTGCTAAATTGTCCCACAATGTTCAGGGATGTGCAGGTTAGGGTGGATTGGCCGTGCTAAATTGTCCCACAGTGTTCAGGGATGTGTAGGTTAGGGTGGATTGGCCGTGTTAAATTGTCCCATAGTGTTCCGGGATGTGTAGGTTAGGGTGGATTGGCCGTGTTAAATTGTCCCATAGTGTTCAGGGATGTGTAGGTTAGGGTGGATTGGCCGTGCTAAATTGTCCCATAGTGTTCAGGGATGTGTAGGTTAGGGTGGATTGGCCGTGCTAAATTGTCCCATAGTGTTCAGGCATGTGTAGGTTAGGGTGGATTGGCCGTGCTAAATTGTCCCACAGTGTTCAGGGATGTGTAGGTTAGGGTGGATTGGCCGTGCTAAATTGTCCCACAGTGTTCAGGGATGTGTAGGTTAGGGTGGATTGGCCGTGCTAAATTGTCCCACAGTGTTCAGGGATGTGTAGGTTAGGGTGGATTGGCCGTGCTAAATTGTCCCACAGTGTTCAGGGATGTGTAGGTTAGGGTGGATTGGCCGTGCTAAATTGTCCCATAGTGTTCAGGGATGTGTAGGTTAGGGTGGATTGGCCGTGCTAAATCGTCCCACAGTGTTCAGGGATGTGTAGGTTAGGGTGGATTGGCCGTGCTAAATTGTCCCATAGTGTTCAGGGATGTGTAGGTTAGGGTGGATTGGCCGTGTTAAATTGTCCCATAGTGTTCAGGGATGTGTAGGTTAGGGTGGATTGGCCGTGCTAAATCGTCCCACAGTGTTCAGGGATGTGTAGGTTAGGGTGGATTGGCCGTGCTAAATTGTCCCATAGTGTTCAGGGATGTGTAGGTTAGGGTGGATTGGCCGTGTTAAATTGTCCCACAGTGTTCAGGGATGTGTAGGTTAGGGTGGATTGGCCGTGCTAAATTGTCCCATAGTGTTCAGGGATGTGCAGGTTAGGGTGGATTGGCCGTGCTAAATTGTCCCACAGTGTTCAGGGATGTGTAGGTTCGGGTGGATTGGCCGTGCTAAATTGTCCCACAGTGTTCAGGGATGTGTAGGTTCGGGTGGATTGGCCGTGCTAAATTGTCCCGTAGTGTTCAGGGATGTGTAGGTTAGGGTGGATTTGTTCGGGGTAAATATACTGTAATCGGTTGTGGGGAATCTAATCTCAAAACTGCACCCGTCCCCGAACGCTGCGGACAATTCCCCCCCCCCCCCCATCAATCAATCCCCCTTCAGCCGCGAGGGCCCTGCAGAAACAGGGAGGTGGCGGGGGAGGGGTTTTGGAGAATGTGCTTTCCCCAGTCAGAGAGTCGGCCTGCGTCTGGGATCGAACCCGGGACCCTGGCGCGCTCATCAGGCTGCAGCGCTCACCTGACCACCATTGCGGCCTTTCCTGGGCCTGCCCGTGAGAGGTCGCTCAGCATAATATCCCCTGGCAACAACCTCTGAACCAGGAGGTCGCCAGTAGGGGAACACTGCTTCCAATCTCCCCTAACTTTCCAGCTTCTCGGGAAGTGTAACTTCAGTCCGGACGGAAACCAGGGAATAATTATCCCGGGGATGGGGGGGGGGCGGGGGGGAGCCATTCAGCCCATCGGTGCAGACACTGTTTCTATCCCACCTGCCTCTTTCCCTCATAGCTCTGCGCCCCATTTGTCCCCAAGTAACGCTCCAGTACCCCCCCCCCTCCCCCACGCTCCCTGGACGAGAACGAGCTTTCTCACATCACCTCACGTTAAAATCTCTCGTTTCCCCACCCCCACCCCCCCTCCCCTCCTATTGCCGTGCCCCACGGTCTCCGCACCCCTCAAAGCTCTCCCCGAGTGTCCTCTCCGACCACGAACAGGGTGAGGAAACCCGACCACCTCAGTCAGGACTCCCGGCGGTCGGGGTTAGGAGTCACGTGGAGGGGCCCCAGACTGGGGAAGGACGGCTGATCTCCCTCCCTCAGGGAAGGTCGCTCAGCCACAATCGCCCGGCAAACGAAGACTGATGTTTCGGGCGGGCGGCCATTTTGGACCCGACTGAGCCAGAGGTCCTGTCTCTGTGCTCGGTGAATTTTAACGCTCGATTTATTTACCGTCGGCGCTCGTGCCAATTTTGAAGAACTTTTTTCCTCACGCCGAAGTTAGTGGGGGGGGGGGGGGGTCGACTAAGACACGGGCGCAAATTTTAAGGGACAGAAATTCATGTTGGAAAGAACCGTACTGTCAGCCAAAGTCGATTTAACGGCATTAACGTTTGGGTGCGCGGTGACCAAAATGTGGTGAGTACTGACAGACGATTGCCGATCTGAATGAATCAATCTGTAGAATTATGAGTGAATCTGGATCGCTCGCCGAGCTGGAAGGTTCATTTCCAGAGGTTTCGTCACCCGACTAGGGTGGGCCTCCGGGCGAAGATGTAACGCTGAACGAGCAGGGTGACGAAACGTCTGGAGATGAACCGACCAGCTCAGCGAGCGAACCTACATCCAGAACCCTCAACCCGAGCTACAAACGTTCGCGGAACCCACTTCTGAAGGAACGGATTGAGATGCCGATGACGAGAGGTGGGGGTCTGACTGCGATGTGGTAGGGTCGACTTGTACATGAGGTATTTGGAAAATACGAGAAATTTTGGCCAAATCTCCAGGGTCGGCTTGTACACGGGATCGAACGGTACGCGGGGATAAACGGGAATGGAACTTCGATGCCGACCAGCGAGGGGTGGGGGTGGAGCGGCTCGAACCCACGGTCCCAGAGCCCAGACTCTACCTTCTCGTCCAGGCACATGACCCCTAGGGTCACACAGTACGGAGACAGACCCTTCAGGAAGGTTGTTGGGAAACTTGAAAGGGCTCCGAACAGATTTACAAGGATGTTGGAGGGTTTGAGCTACAGGGAGAGGCTGAACAGGCTGGGGCTGTTTTCCCCGGAGCGTCGGAGGCTGAGGGGTGACCTTATAGAGGTTTATAAAATCATGAGGGATATGGATAGGATAAATAGACAAAGTCTTTTCCCTGGGGTCGGGGGGAGTCCAGAACTAGAGGGACATAGGTTTAGGGTGAGAGGGGAAAGATATAAAAGGGACCGAAGGGGCAACTTTTTCACCCAGAGGGTGGTACGGGTATGGAATGAGCTGCCAGAGGATGTGGTGGAGGCTGGGACAATGACAACATTTAAGAGGCATTTGGATGGGGATATGGATAGGAAGGGTTTGGAGGGATATGGGCCGGGTGCTGGCAGGTGGGACTAGATTGGGTCGGGATATCTGGCTCAGCATGGACGGGGTTGGGGCCGAAGGGTCTGTTTCTGTGCTGGACGTCTCCATGACTCGAGTCACAAATCCGGCCCAATGGCTGACGTGTTTCTCAGGCCCTTTCCACTGCCTCCTCCTGGTAACCCTGACCCCGTTACTGATCGAAAGCTTCTCTCTCTCTCTCTCTCTCGGCCGTAACTGCACCCCATCCCCTGCCCACCACAGCCCTCAGTGGGATGGATCTCCACCGACGCCCAACAGGACAGACATTATGTACCCTTCTTGTGGAAAAGCTGAGAGACAGACAACAAAGATGGCGCCCGTCTCAGAACTTCCTTCAGCGTCTGGTGAACACAAGGGACGTCTGGTTGGTAAAACAGAGCTGTCTCCAGGTCATGCTTGGAGTTGTTCCTGGCACCTGTGGAGACAGGGTGGACACCGAAGGGGATCACTCGCACTCCCAACTCACCGATTTCCCCACACACCGTCACTTCACAACCAGAGGTCGCACTGACCCCCCAACAGTGCGGCCCTCCCTCAGCACTGACCCTCCGACAGTGCGGCCCTCCCTCAGGACTGACCCTCCGACAGTGCGGCCCTCCCTCAGCACTGACCCTCCGACAGTGCGGCCCTCCCTCAGGACTGACCCTCCGACAGTGCGGCCCTCCCTCAGCACTGACCCTCCCACAGTGCGGCCCTCCCTCAGCACTGACCCTCCAACAGTGCGGCACTCCCTCAGCACTGACCCTCCAACAGTGCGGCCCTCCCTCAGCATTCACCCTCCGACAGTGCGGCACTCCCTCAGCACTGACCCTCCAACAGTGCGGCCCTCCCTCAGCATTGACCCCCCAACAGTGCGGTCCTCCCTCAGCACTGACCCTCCTTGGAGTGCGGCACTCCCTCAGCACTGACCCTCCCACAGTGCGGCCCTCCCCCAACACTGACCCTCCGACAGTGCGGCCCTCCCTCAGCACTGACCCTCCGACAGTGCGGCCCTCCCTCAGCACTGACCCTCCAACAGTGCGG
>NC_092785.1:30020483-30042983 GCF_047496795.1 Chiloscyllium punctatum | reverse complement strand
ACACACAGGCAGACACGCGCACACCAACATTCACACACAGGCAGACACGCACACACCAACATTCACACACAGGCAGATACGCACACACCAACCTTCACACACAGGCAGACACGCGCACACCAACATTCACATACAGGCAGACATGCACACACACCAACATTCACACACAGGCAGACATGCACACACACCAACATTCACACACAGGCAGACACGCACACCAACATTCACACACAGGCAGACACGCATACACCAACATTCACACACAGGCAGACACGCGCACACCAACATTCACACACAGGCAGACACGCGCACACCAACATTCACACACAGGCAGACACGCACACCAACCTTCATACACAGGCAGACACGCGCACACCAACCTTCACACACAGGCAGACATGCACACACACCAACATTCACACACAGGCAGACATGCACACACACCAACATTCACCCACAGGCAGACATGCACACACCAACCTTCACACACAGGCAGACATGCACACACACCAACATTCACACACAGGCAGACATGCACACACACCAACATTCACACACAGGCAGACATGCACACACACCAACATTCACCCACAGGCAGACATGCACACACCAACCTTCACACACAGGCAGACATGCACACACACCAACATTCACACACAGGCAGACATGCACACACACCAACATTCACACACAGGCAGACACGCACACCAACATTCACACACAGGCAGACACGCGCACACCAACATTCACACACAGGCAGATACGCACACACCAACCTTCACACACAGGCAGACACGTGCACACCAACATTCACACACAGGCAGACACGCGCACACCAACATTCACACACAGGCAGACATGCACACACACCAACATTCACACACAGGCAGACATGCACACACACCAACATTCACACACAGGCAGACACGCGCACACCAACATTCACACACAGGCAGACACGCACACCAACATTCACACACAGGCAGACACGCGCACACCAACATTCACACACAGGCAGACACGCACACACCAACATTCACACACAGGCAGACATGCACACACACCAACATTCACACACAGGCAGACACGCATACACCAACATTCACACACAGGCAGACACGCACACCAACATTCACACACAGGCAGACACGCGCACACCAACATTCACATACAGGCAGACACACGCACACCAACATTCACACACACAGACACATGCACACACAAACATTCACACACAGGCAGACACACGCACACCAACATTCACATACAGGCAGACACGCATACACCAACATTCACACACAGGCAGACACGCATACACCAACATTCACACACAGGCAGACACGCACACCAACATTCACACACAGGCAGACACGCGCACACCAACATTCACACACAGGCAGACACGCATACACCAACATTCACACACAGGCAGACACGCACACCAACATTCACACACAGGCAGACACACACACACCAACATTCACACACAGGCAGACACGCATACACCAACATTCACACACAGGCAGACACGCACACCAACATTCACACACAGGCAGACACGCGCACACCAACATTCACACACAGGCAGACACACGCACACTAACATTCAGACACACAGACACATGCACACACAAACATTCCCACACAGGCAGACACACGCACACTAACATTCACACACAGGCAGACACGCGCACACCAACATTCACACACAGGCAGACACGCACACCAACATTCACACACAGGCAGACACGCGCACACCAACATTCACACACAGGCAGACACGCACACCAACCTTCATACACAGGCAGACACGCGCACAGCAACATTCACACACAGGCAGACATGCACACACCAACATTCACACACAGGCAGATACGCACACACCAACCTTCACACACAGGCAGACACGCGCACACCAACATTCACATACAGGCAGACATGCACACACACCAACATTCACACACAGGCAGACATGCACACACACCAACATTCACACACAGGCAGACACGCACACCAACATTCACACACAGGCAGACACGCGCACACCAACATTCACACACAGGCAGACACGCATACACCAACATTCACACACAGGCAGACACACGCACACCAACATTCACACACAGGCAGACACGCGCACACCAACATTCACACACTGGCAGACACGCACACCAACCTTCATACACAGGCAGACACGCGCACACCAACCTTCACACACAGGCAGACATGCACACACACCAACATTCACACACAGGCAGACATGCACACACACCAACATTCACCCACAGGCAGACATGCACACACCAACCTTCACACACAGGCAGACATGCACACACACCAACATTCACACACAGGCAGACATGCACACACACCAACATTCACACACAGGCAGACATGCACACACACCAACATTCACCCACAGGAAGACATGCACACACCAACCTTCACACACAGGCAGACATGCACACACACCAACATTCACACACAGGCAGACATGCACACACACCAACATTCACACACAGGCAGACACGCACACCAACATTCACACACAGGCAGACACGCGCACACCAACATTCACACACAGGCAGATATGCACACACCAACCTTCACACACAGGCAGACATGCACACACACCAACATTCACACACAGGCAGACATGCACACACACCAACATTCACACACAGGCAGACACGCACACCAACATTCACACACAGGCAGACACGCGCACACCAACATTCACACACAGGCAGACACGCGCACACCAACATTCACACACAGGCAGACACGCACACCAACCTTCACACACAGGCAGACACACGCACACCAACATTCACACACAGGCAGACACGCGCACACCAACATTCACACACAGGCAGACATGCACACACACCAACATTCACACACAGGCAGACACGCGCACACCAACATTCACACACAGGCAGACACGCACACCAACATTCACACACAGGCAGACACGCGCACACCAACATTCACACACAGGCAGACACGCGCACACCAACATTCACACACAGGCAGACATGCACACACACCAACATTCACACACAGGCAGACACGCATACACCAACATTCACACACAGGCAGACACGCACACCAACATTCACACACAGGCAGACACGCACACCAACATTCACACACAGGCAGACACACGCACACCAACATTCACACACACAGACACATGCACACACAAACATTCACACACAGGCAGACACACGCACACCAACATTCACATACAGGCAGACACGCATACACCAACATTCACACACAGGCAGACACGCATACACCAACATTCACACACAGGCAGACACGCACACCAACATTCACAGACAGGCAGACACGCACACACCAACATTCACACACAGGCAGACACGCATACACCAACATTCACACACAGGCAGACACGCACACCAACATTCACACACAGGCAGACACGCGCACACCAACATTCACACACAGGCAGACACACGCACACTAACATTCAGACACACAGACACATGCACACACAAACATTCACACACAGGCAGACACGCACACACCAACATTCACACACACTCAGACACGCGCACACCAACATTCACACACAGGCAGACATGCGCACACCAACCTTCACACACAGGCAGACACGCGCACACCAACATTCACACACACACACACAGACACATGCACACATAAACATTCACACACACACAAACACTCACATACAGACACATGCGCACACAAACACACAGACACATACATTCACACAGACACTCACACAGACACATGCACACACACACACACACAGATACATAATTGCCAATCCAGTGGGTGTCTCTTGCTCCCCACTCCCCCCACCCCCATCCCCCCGTGTTTTAAAACCAGCCCACTCCACAGAGGGTGGGGAATTCCACGGGGTGTGGTGAGTTCTGATGTGATGCTCTGTACCACAAGAGACAGGAAACAAGCAGCTGTCAGCACACGGGGAACTCCCAGAGACGTCATCATCACTGCTCAATGTGTCACAACGTCTTCACTCTGGACAACAACTCTCTACAACCAGCAGGAAAGAACAGAACAAACGTTACAGTGCAATGTATACCCAGGGTCAGTATCCAGCGCTCCCAGGGACAGGGACAGGGGGGTTAGATACAGTGTAGAGCTCCCTCTACATCCCCCTGACAGTGTGTCCCCCCCCTCCCACTTTATACCCAGGGTCAGCATCCAGTGCTCCCAGGGACAGGGACAGCACGGGGGGGGGGGGGGGGGGGGTAGATACAGTGTAGAGCTCCCTCTACATCCCCCTGACAGTGTGTCCCCCTCCCACTTTATACCCAGTGTCAGTATCCAGCGCTCCCAGGGACAGGGACAGGGGGGTTAGATACAGTGTAGAGCTCCCTCTACATCCCCCTGACAGTGTGTCCCCCCTCCCACTTTATACCCAGTGTCAGTATCCAGCGCTCCCAGGGACAGGGACAGCACGGGGGGGGGTTAGATACAGTGTAGAGCTCCCTCTACATCCCCCTGACAGTATGTCCCCCTGCTTTATAAAACTAGCAAAAGTATAATACTTCCTCAATATTACCATGAATATTATACAGGTACAGACCATTCAGCCCCCCCTTCTCCAGCCTGTCCCACAGGAACAGGAGACCATTCAGCCCCCCCTTCCCCAGTCTGTCCCACAGGAACAGGAGGCCATTCAGCCCCCCCTTCACAAGCCTGTCCCACAGGAACAGGAGGCCATTCAGGCCCCCCTCCCCCAGCCTGTCCCACAGAAACAGGAGGCCATTCAGCCCCCCCCTTCTCCAGCCTGTCCCACAGAAACAGGAGGCCATTCAGCCCCCCCTTCTCCAACCTGTCCCACAGAAACAGGAGGCCATTCAGCCCCCCCTTCTCCAACCTATCCCACAGAAACAGGAGGCCATTCAGCCCCCCCTTCCCCAGCCTGTCCCACAGGAACAGGAGGCCATTCAGGCCCCCCATCCCCAGCCTGTCCCACAGGAACAGGAGGCCATTCAGCCCCCTTCTCTTAGCCTTGTTGCATATTTTCTGTCCACCACAAACTGCAAGTGAAGGTGATTGGACCAGTTGCTGGGGTGTCGTTGCCATAGTGGACTGGCCAGGACTACCACAACCGAACTGTGTCTTTCCCAACTTCTCCTTTTCATACAAAACATTCACACAGTGTCATACACAGTTAGCTGGTGTACAAGGTCCCTGAGAGCATCGAATCCCTACAGTGTGGGAACAGGCCATTCAGCCCAACGACTCCTGAAGACTAACCCATCCAGACCCAATCATCGAACCCTGTATTCACCCCTGACCAATCCACCCTAACCTACACATCCCTGAACACTATGGGGTAATTTAGATGTGTAGGTTAGGGTGGATTGGCCGTGCTAAATTGTCCCGTAGTGTTCAGGGATGTGTAGGTTAGGGTGGATTGGCCATGCTAAATTGTCCCATAGTGTTCAGGGATGTGTAGGTTAGGGTGGATTGGTCGTGCAAAATTGTCCCATAGTGTTCAGGGATGTGTAGGTTAGGGTGGATTGGCCGTGCTAAATTGTCCCATAGTGTTCAGGGATGTGTAGGTTAGGGTGGATTGGCCGTGCTAAATTGTCCCATAGTGTTCAGGGATGTGTAGTTTAGGGTGGATTGGTCGTGCTAAATTGTCCCACAGTGTTCAGGGATGTGTAGGTTAGGGTGGATTGGCCATGCTAAATTGTCCCATAGTGTTCAGGGATGTGTAGGTAAGGGTGGATTGGCCATGCTAAATTGTCCCATAGTGTTCAGGGATGTGTAGGTTAGGGTGGATTGGCCGTGCTAAATTGTCCCATAGTGTTCAGGGATGTGTAGGTTAGGGTGGATTGACCGTGCTAAATTGTCCCACAGTGTTCAGGGATGTGTAGGTTAGGGTGGATTGGCCGTGCTAAATTGTCCCATAGTGTTCAGGGATGTGTAGGTTAGGGTGGATTGGACGTGCTAAATTGTCCCATAGTGTTCAGGGATGTGTAGGTTAGGGTGGATTGGACGTGCTAAATTGTCCCATAGTGTTCAGGGATGTGTAGTTTAGGGTGGATTGGTCGTGCTAAATTGTCCCATAGTGTTCAGGGATGTGTAGGTTAGGGTGGATTGGACGTGCTAAATTGTCCCATAGTGTTCAGGGATGTGTAGGTTAGGGTGGATTGGCCGTGCTAAATTGTCCCATAGTGTTCAGGGATGTGCAGGTTAGGGTGGGTTGGCCGTGCTAAATTGTCCCATAGTGTTCAGGGATGTGTAGGTTAGGGTGGATTGGTCGTGCTAAATTGTCCCATAGTGTTCAGGGATGTGTAGGTTAGGGTGGATTGGCCGTGCTAAATTGTCCCAAAGTGTTCAGGGATGTGCAGGTTAGGGTGGATTGGCCGTGCTAAATTGTCCCATAGTGTTCAGGGATGTGTAGTTTAGGGTGGATTGGTCGTGCTAAATTGTCCCACAGTGTTCAGGGATGTGTAGGTTAGGGTGGATTGGCCATGCTAAATTGTCCCATAGTGTTCAGGGATGTGTAGGTAAGGGTGGATTGGCCATGCTAAATTGTCCCATAGTGTTCAGGGATGTGTAGGTTAGGGTGGATTGGCCGTGCTAAATTGTCCCATAGTGTTCAGGGATGTGTAGGTTAGGGTGGATTGACCGTGCTAAATTGTCCCACAGTGTTCAGGGATGTGTAGGTTAGGGTGGATTGGCCGTGCTAAATTGTCCCATAGTGTTCAGGAATGTGTAGGTTAGGGTGGATTGGACGTGCTAAATTGTCCCATAGTGTTCAGGGATGTGTAGGTTAGGGTGGATTGGACGTGCTAAATTGTCCCATAGTGTTCAGGGATGTGTAGTTTAGGGTGGATTGGTCGTGCTAAATTGTCCCATAGTGTTCAGGGATGTGTAGGTTAGGGTGGATTGGACGTGCTAAATTGTCCCATAGTGTTCAGGGATGTGTAGGTTAGGGTGGATTGGCCGTGCTAAATTGTCCCATAGTGTTCAGGGATGTGAAGGTTAGGGTGGATTGGCCGTGCTAAATTGTCCCATAGTGTTCAGGGATGTGTAGGTTAGGGTGGATTGGCCGTGCTAAATTGTCCCACAGTGTTCAGGGATGTGTAGGTTAGGGTGGATTGGTCGTGCTAAATTGTCCCATAGTGTTCAGGGATGTGTAGGTTAGGGTGGATTGGCCGTGCTAAATTGTCCCAAAGTGTTCAGGGATGTGCAGGTTAGGGTGGATTGGCCGTGCTAAATTGTCCCATAGTGTTCAGGGATGTGTAGGTTAGGGTGAATTGGCCGTGCTAAATTGTCCCACAGTGTTCAGGGATGTGTAGGTTAGGGGGGGATTGGCCGTGCTAAATTGTCCCATAGTGTTCAGGGATGTGTAGGTTAGGGTGGATTGGCCGTGCTAAATTGTCCCATAGTGTTCAGGGATGTGTAGGTTAGGGTGGATTGGCCGTGCTAAATTGTCCCATAGTGTTCAGGGATGTGTAGGTTAGTGTGGATTGGCCGTGCTAAATTGTCCCACAGTGTTCAGGGATGTGTAGGTTAGGGGGGGATTGGCCGTGCTAAATTGTCCCATAGTGTTCAGGGATGTGTAGGTTAGGGTGGATTGGCCGTGCTAAATTGTCCCACAGTGTTCAGGGATGTGTAGGTTAGGGGGGGATTGGCCGTGCTAAATTGTCCCATAGTGTTCAGGGATGTGTAGGTTAGGGTGGATTGGCCGTGCTAAATTGTCCCACAGTGTTCAGGGATGTGTAGGTCAGGGTGGATTGGCCGTGCTCAATTGTCCCACAGTGTTCAGGGATGTGTAGGTTAGGGTGGATTGGCTATGCTAAATTGTCCCACAGTGTTCAGGGATGTGTAGGTTAGTGTGGATTGGCCATGGGAAATTGTCCCACAGTGTTCAGGGATGTGTAGGTTAGGGTGGATTGGCCGTGCTAAATTGTCCCATAGTGTTCAGGGATGTGTAGGTTAGGGTGGATTGGCCGTGGTTAAATGTGGAGTAATAACGTAGTGGGGAATGGGTCTGTGTGTGTTGCTCTTCAGTGGGTCGGTGTGGATTTGTTTCGCCGAAGGTCTTATTCCCACACCGTGGGGATTCGATGATCTTTCTGCAAGAGCGCGATAATTTGGATTTCTAAAATCGCAGCATTATGGTGATGATCCCTTCTTTCTGAAATACAAACGGTCAGAAAGTGCTTCTTAAACAGTGAATAAACGGAGCATGTTGTCAGAAAGCCAACTGCTGTGGACTGTTGTTTATCGAGTTGGGTGTATGGCCGGTCGGATACACATGAGGCCACTCACTGTGTCCTCAACTCAGTTCTGAACCAGGTTTAGAATTCTGTTTGAATCATTTTGGTCAGGTTTATTCCCAGTTGGTTCTGGGATCACTTGGCTCTGCCTGTCCCTTGCTGTTTGGCGGGTCGTCCTGTCTGGGGGGGCTTCACCAGGTTGACCCCTCATCTTCGGGTGTGCCCTGGCACTGCCCCCTGGCCTGCCCCTCCTGCCCCCTCTCTCCACTGAACCAGGGTCGATCCGCCCCCTGGCTTGAAGGGAATGGTCGAGTGCGGTGTGTGCCGGGCCGTGAGGTTACAGATTGTGCTGGAGGACGGTTCTGCTGCTGTCGGTGACCCCTAGCCCCTCACGGATGCCCCCCCCCCCGGTCTTTAGTATGGTGGTAGTGCCACACAACACGATGGAGGGTCTTCTCAATGTGAAGGTGGGACTTGGTCTCCGCATGGACTGGGCGGGTGGTCACTCTGACCGATACGGACAGGGACAGATCCATCTCCCGCCGGCAGATTGGTGAGGATGGGGTCAGGGATGTTTCTCCCCCCCTGTTGGTTCCCTCACCACCTCCTGTAATTGTGAAAATGGTATAAGGTTATAGAGGTAGGGAGGGGGTGTAGGGGCTGGAGGGGGTTACAGAGATAGGGAGGGGGTGTAGGGGCTGGAGGGGGGTTACAGAGATAGGGAGGGGGTGTAGGGGCTGGAGGGGGGTTACAGAGATAGGGAGGGGGTGTAGGGGCTGGAGGGGTTTACAGAGATAGGGAGGGGGTGTAGGGGCTGGAGGGGGGTTACTGAGATAGGGAGGGGGTGTAGGGGCTGGAGGGGGGTTACAGAGATAGGGAGGGGGTGTAGGGGCTGGAGGGGTTTACAGAGATAGGGAGGGGGTGTAGGGGTTGGAGGGGGTTACAGAGATAGGGAGGGGGTGTAGGGGCTGGAGGGGGGTTACAGAGATAGGGAGGGGGTGTAGGGGCTGGAGGGGGGTTACAGAGATAGGGAGGGGGTGTAGGGGCTGGAGGGGGGTTACAGAGATAGGGAGGGGGTGTAGGGGCTGGAGGGGTTTACAGAGATAGGGAGGGGGTGTAGGGGCTGGAGGGGGGTTACTGAGATAGGGAGGGGGTGTAGGGGCTGGAGGGGGGTTACAGAGATAGGGAGGGGGTGTAGGGGCTGGAGGGGTTTACAGAGATAGGGAGGGGGTGTAGGGGTTGGAGGGGGTTACAGAGATAGGGAGGGGGTGTAGGGGCTGGAGGGGGGTTACAGAGATAGGGTGGGGGGGTAGGGGCTGGAGGGGGTTACAGAGATAGGGAGGGGGTGTAGGGGCCGGAGGGGGGTTACAGAGATAGGGAGGGGGTGTAGGGGCTGGAGGGGGTTACAGAGATAGGGAGGGGGTGTAGGGGCTGGAGGGGGGTTACAGAGATAGGGATGGGGTGTAGGGGCTGGAGGGGGTTACAGAGATAGGGAGGGGGTGTAGGGGCCGGAGGGGGGTTACAGAGATAGGGAGGGGGTGTAGGGGGTGGAGGGCGTGTCCGGGTCTGGGGTGGGCAGTGTGCCCCACCCGCTCACTAGCGCTCCTTAGTGGCAGCAGCTGATGGTAGAGGTTCTCATCGAGGGATGTGCAGGAATCCCTCCCTTGGAAGGATTTCCGACGTGATACCCAACCTGCACATGAACCTCCTCTTGTGAAGGGTGTGTCTTTTGGAATGCTGTTCTCTGAAACTGAGGAACCAATTGTGGAAGGAACACGGCTGGCTTTATGGTTTTCCGCACTGGTGCCAAGGGCCCCTCTGTCAACCTGCTGGGAGACGTCCGCTGGTCCAAGGACGGGTGGCCAACTTCAATAGCACAAGCCTTTTCTCCTGCCAATCTCCACCCGAATTGTTCTCAAGCAGTTTGGGTCCGGGAACAAGACGGATCACAAGCGTTTTGATCTCTGTCAGCGTAGAAGCGGTCTCTCTGTTCTCTGCAGTCAAACCCCAGTTCAACAAAAGCAAGGCCTTGAAGGGGTCACGGCCCACCCAGAAAATTAACGCGCTTTCTCTTGCCCCACAGATGCTGCCTGAAGTGACGCCAGCATTCCCTGCGTTGGCTTCACAACCCATTTTAAAGGGGGCAGCACAGTGGTTAGCGCTGCTGCCTCACAGTGTCAGGGTCCCAGGTTTAATTCCAACCTCAGGGGTCACTGTGCGAACTCCACACACTCTCCCCGCTTCTGCGTGAGTTTCCACCGGGTGCTCCGATTTCGTCTCACAGTCCAGGGATGTGTAGGTTAGGGTGGATTGGCCGTGCTAAATTGTCCCACAGTGTTCAGGGATGTGTAGGTTAGGGTGGATTGGCCGTGCTAAATTGTCCCACAGTGTTCAGGGATGCGTAGGTTAGGGGGGATTGGCCGTGCTAAATTGTCCCACAGTGCTCAGGGATGTGTAGGTTAGGGTGGATTGGCCGTGCTAAATTGTCCCACAGTGTTCAGGGATGTGTAGGTTAGGGTGGATTGGCCGTGCTAAATTGTCCCACAGTGTTCAGGGATGTGCAGGTTAGGGTGGATTGGCCGTGCTAAATTGTCCCACAGTGTTCAGGGATGTGCAGGTTAGGGTGGATTGGCCGTGCTAAATTGTCCCACAGTGTTCAGGGATGTGCAGGTTAGCTGCCTAAGTCAGGGGTAAACATTGCAAAATAGGGTGGGGAAATGAGTCTGGGTGGGTTACTCTTTGGAGGGTCGGGGTGGACCTGTCGTGCCGAAGGGCCTGTTTCCACGCTGCAGGGAATTCTATGATTCATTAATCCTTCCTTCAGCAGTTGCTCTACCCTGTGACGTTTAACTTAACAGGCAGAGACCTCCTTATCCGAGTGGATCAGCCTCTTGCAAACCAGTGGAAACATCCAAAGGAAAATGTCTGAGAAGCACTGTTCTGACAGGAATCACGGGAGTCATGTCAGCAACCCACCAATACTAACCACCAAACTGCCTCCCAGCTCTCCTTCACCTATACTTCATGCTGTGTGTGTGGGGGGGGGGGGGGGGGGTAAGGGGATTACATTCCAAAATTATAGTGCCACATCACAGAGTCGATACCTGTTTCCCTGTAATAATGTGTGATAAATAAAAATCCTGATCCAAGCAGAGAAACTGGGATAGTGCTTTCTATCATCCCAGGTCTGGAAATCCTAGCACTTGGGAAGTTGTTGCACTTATTTTTAACTTCTGAGGCAACTCCCAGACCCAATGTCAAGGTGATACCATCAGTGTGAAAGGTGAGGGAGCTACACTGCGTCTGTTGTTGATTCAAAATGGTAGAGGGAGCTCTCCTCGGTGTCTCTCTCTGTGCCGAGGGAGGGCCAGTGAATGAATCAATGTTCTCGTGACATCACGGTCCCCTTACAAACAACACACTCGCCCACCCACCCACCCACTCCAGAGTCGGATCGTCGAACAAGGGTTAGGTTACAACAGGGAGCAAACCAGGTCATGATCCCTGGAATTGCCAGGGTTAAGGGGGAATCCGATCCAAGTTGCTCAGATATTGAGCGGGTCGGAGAGGTACAGCAGGGAAACAGACCCTTCGGTCCAACCCGTCCATGCCGACCAGATATCCTAACCCAATCTAGTCCCACCTGCCAGCACCCGGCCCATATCCCCCCAAACCCTTCCTATCCATATCCCCATCCAAATGCCTCTTAAATGTTGTCATTGTACCAGCCCCCACCACATCCTCTGGCAGCTCATTCCGTACACGTACCACCCTCTGGGTGAAAAAGTTGCCCCTTAGGTCTCTCTTATATCTTTCCCCTCTCACCCTAAACCTGTGCCCCTCTAGTTCTGGACTCCCCCACCCCCAGGGAAAAGACCTCATCTATTTACCCTATCGATACAAGAGAAACTATTTCCACTAGCTTGGAGCAAGGGGTTGAATGTTGGACAAGGCTGGGGGTTTGGAGGGGAACGGGGACAGGGTTCTAAGGTTCAAGCCAGATCTCTCTGGAGCGAGAAGGGAGTACTGACGCACAACAGGGGGGGGGGGGGGATATCCTGGAAACGCACTCGCCTGATTGATCACCAACGCCTGACCAACATTGGGTGGGTGTTTTTTTTTCCTTTGGATGGAGGCTAGTCATTCCAAAGATGCGAAAGGGCAATGGGTGTGGATGGAGTCAGGTCACTGATGAGTTGTCAGCGTGTTGCAGTCCAGGACAGACCTGAGGGATTTGTCGGAAGGTTCACCATCTCTCTCTCTCTCTCTCTCTCTCTGCCCGTCTCTTCCACTGGTGGTCACTGCCGTGCACCGTGTCTCAGTCTGCTCTCACCCCCCCCCCCCCTTCTTCTCCCTCCCTGGTTCCACCACTCGGTTGCTCTCTTTAGTTCCCAGTCAGTCTGTTTGATGCTCTTCCTATCTCCTTCTGCCTCACTCGGTGTGAGTCTCCCCCTTCCATCTCCCTCTCTATTCCTGTTCCCCTCTCTCAATCACTGTCCCTTCCTGTGTCTCTCTCTCTCTCTCTCTCTCTAGCAGTTCACTTCTCATCTTTGTGCTTCTCTGTTCACTCTCTCTCTCTCTCACTCTATCATAACGTTTCTCTCTTTGCCAGTCTCTCTCCTGCTGTCACCAACTGGGCTTCTCAGTCTCTCGATCTTGCTAGCGGTCTCTCTCTCTCTCCAGTTCCGTTGTATAACTCCGCGTCTCTCTGAATCACTCGCTCTGCTGCTCCCTCTGTCTCTATTAGTTTCCCCTTTCCCTTCACGGGTTCCCAGTCCTCTCCTCTTGCGTTTCTCTGTCTGTCTCGCAGTCTCTCCTCTCCCTTGTCCCTGAACGCAGGGAAGAGACAGCCTTCCGACAGCGGCTGCCCCATCCCGCGCCTGTAAAACCCCTCAGCGAGGCCTGTTCTGAGATTTTAAAAGGAGCATAATTGCGGCTCAGAGGGTCATTTCACCTACCTTGTGTGGGTCTCCTGGACATTAACACGGTAAACATTAACACAACCAAATATTTGGACGGGTCAGAGCCGGGCCCAGATCGGTTATCTCACAAGGGGAGCCATGGATAGGTTCGGGGAAAGTGGACAGATTAATCTGTAACCGATATCGATTGCACTGTCCCAGCAGTAAACACAGAGGTTCCCGACAGAGAGATCAGAGAGCCCATGGTCACTGAACACGCTGACGGGAACCCCACCAACTTCAACAAAGCTCACGGGCACTGGGCAAACCAACCCATCGATCACACGGCCCTGACACAGACAGAGATCTGTGAGCAGAGATCCCACCCACCCCCACCACAGACGCACTTAAGCTTCACAGCAGCCAGTCACAGAGAGACACACACACAGGCGCACACAGACACAGACACACAGACACACACGGGGCACAGGCGCACAGGCGCACACAGACACAGACACACACGGGGCACAGGCGCACACACACACACTCACACGGGGCACAGGCGCACACACACACACACACGGGGCACAGGCGCGCACACACACACACACACACACACGGGGCACAGGTGCACAGACACACACACACACGGGGCACAGGCGCACACACACACACACACAGGGCACAGGCACACACACACACACACACAGGGCACAGGCACACACAGACAGACACACACACACACACACACACACACACACACACGGGGCACAGGCGCACACAGACAGACACACACACACACGGGGCACAGGTGCACAAAGACAGACACACACACACACACAGGCTCACACAGACAGACAGACACACACACAGGCGCACACAGACAGACAGACAGACACACACACACGGGGAACAGGCGCACACACAGGCCCACACAGACACACACGCGCACAGAGACAGGCACATACACAGACACAGGCGCACATACACACAGGCACGTGCATGGACACGCGTGCGTGCAGACTGACACACACACACGGGCACAGGCACTCGTGCACACGCACAGGGCACAAGCCTGCGCACACACGGGCACAGATGTGCGTACACGCACCCAAAGGAGCACAGGCATGCGAGTGTGCACAGACACACAGGCGCACATACACAGACCCGCACACAGGCACCCACACACAGGGGCACAGGAACACGCGCACAAACACTGGCACAGGAACACCCGTGCACACACGCACAGGCGCACATACACAACAGGGACAACAGGCAGGTGCACATGCAGACATGCACATGGGCACAGGCGCGCGTGCACAGAGGGGCACGGGGCACACAAACGGGCATAGATGCATGCAGAGAGGGGCAGAGGCACACACACACACGTGCAAAGACACACAGGGGCGCGCACACACACGGGCCAAGGGGCGGAAACAGAAACAGACACAGACACACACACATGGGCCCACACAGACACACACAGGGGCACATGTGCAGACATAGGGGCACAGGCACGCATGCGCGCATACACATATACAGACGCACGCAGACACGTGGGCACAAACGCGCGCGCGCGCACACACAGGGCAAGACACACATGGGCACAGACACGCACAGACAGGGCACAGGTGCACACACACGGGCGCATACAGACTCACTGGCACAGACGCACGCGGGGGCACAGGCATGTGCACATTGGACATGCACAGAGGGACACGGGGTAGACACGGGCACAGGCGCCCCACACAGACAGATACACAGGAACAGGCGTGCATGCACACAAAAACAGACACTGACACACAGACTCGCGCACACAGACACACACAGGCACAGGTGCCCATACAGACACACTGGCACAGATGCACGCGCAGACACACTGACACAGACACATACACTGGGGCATAGACGCACCGCGCATTACAGGGCACAGGTGCCCACACAGGCATAGGCACACACCCACAGACATGGGCACAGATGCACCCCATACACGTACGTAGATACTGGCACAGGCGCTCCCACAGACACGCCCACAGGGGCACAGGCGCCCCCCCCAGACACGCATAGGGGCACAGGCACCCCCCCCCCCCCCACAGACACACCCACAGACACCCACACACAGGGGCACAGACACGCACACATGGGCCCACACAGACACAAACAGAGACACGGGCACAGACACAGGCACTCACGCAGGGGCACTGGCGCACATACACAGATACGGGCACAGGCGCGCGCGACACACACACACACACACACACAGACACAGATGCGCACACACACTGGGCACAGACATCTGCATACACCACTGGAACAGGCACAAGGGCCACAGGCGCACATGCTCACAGACACACACAGGGGCACAGACACACACTGGGCACAATCGCACACGGGCAGACACACACACGGGTCACGGGCGAATGCGCTCTCTCACACACTCACACACACACAGACACAGACACACACTCACACACACAGGGGCAGTTAGTTAATCGATTCTACGCCCCACCAACCCAACAAATCAATGCACCAACATATTTTTTTTAATTTTCCTTTCCGTATTAGTTACAAAAAAAATTTCTACCGCGGAAGAAATGACAAACGAACGAGATCCCCATCCCGAGCCACCCCCTTTCCCTTCCCCCACCCCTCCTTTGTAAGCTCCCCTGACATTCCTCGGTCCTCCCTCGCCCCTTACCCCTGCTTCCTCACCCCCCTCCCCCCCACCCCCACTCCCCACACCCGTCCCGCAGAGCCAGCCCCCCTGGGCACCCCCAAACCCCTCTCTCCTTACCACCACCCCCCCCCCCCCCGAATTGCCCTCCTGCCCCGTCAGCTCCAACGTACCCCCCCCCCCCATCGCCCTCAATCTTCAGGGAAGTTTGACCGCCAACCCTACCCTCCCACCACAAACGGAGGAACATCAGATCCCCTTCCCCCACCCCCCTACCCTGTAGGGGGGGGGGGGGAGACAGCATCTGAAAGGGGGAAGGGGGGGGGTGGTGGAGCCAATTCCCTTTCTCTCCCCCCCCCCCCCCCATTCGGGAAAAAAAAAGCAAAGTAGAACGAAAACAGCAGCGCGATGATGACAGCGAGGGACGGAGCGCAGCGTCCCGAGACAGCGAGAGATCCACGTTGGGGGTGATGGTGGAGGGGGGGTGGAGTCCAGGGGCCCGGCCCAGCCCCACCCCCCCCCCCCACTTCACTCCCGGTTCAGTCCGGCCGCGCCTCGCTGTATTTCCGCGTGTGCTCTTCCCGCGTTCCTGAGGAACTTGTTGCGGTCCTTGCTGTATTCCTCCGCCAATTCGATGCGCAGGGGGGTGCTCCGGCTCAGGGTTGTGGATCAGCTTGAGCAGGGACTCGATGACTGTCCCCGTGAGCCGTTCGGGGGAGTCGGGGGGGGGGGGGGAAAGGGGTAACAGAGAGGGGGAAAAAAAACACACACAAACAGGTCAACCTCACCGCACAGGGGACACAGTACACCCGGCACATCCGTCACCCTCCGCCCCTCCGCCCTTTAACCCCACCACAAACCCTCCGCGCTCAAACAAGACCGTTCACCACCCGCCCATCAACACACACACACACACACACATCACGGTCGGTCTCGGTCTCACACACACACACACACACACACACACACGGTCCGGGTCTCACACACACACACACACGGTCGGTCTCGGTCTCACACACACACACACACACACGGTCGGTCTCACACACACACACACACATGGTCGGTCTCACACACACACACACACACACACGGTCGGTCTCACACACACACACACACACCGGTCGGTGTCTCACACACACACACACGGTCGGTCTCGGTCTCACACACACACACACACACACGGTCGGTCTCACACACACACACACATGGTCGGTCTCACACACACACACACACACACACGGTCGGTCTCACACACACACACACGGTCGGTCTCACACACACACACACACGGGTCGGTCTCACACACACACACACACACGGTCGGTCTCACACACACACACACACGGTCCGGTCTCGGTCCTCACACACACCACACACACACACACACGGTCGGTCTCACACACACACACACACACGGTCGGTCCACACACACACACACACACGGTCGGTCTCACACACACACACACACACGGTCGGTCTCACACACACACACACACCACGGTCGGTTCACACACACACACAAACACACACAGTCGGTCTCACACACACACACACGGTCGGTCTCACACACACACACACACGACGGTCGGTCTCACACACACACACACACGGTCAGGTCTCACACACACACACACACACACGGTCGGTCTCACACACACACACTCACACACACGGTCGGTCTCAGTCCCACACACACGCACAGTCGGTCTCACACACACACACACACGGTCGGTCACACACACACACAAACACACACAGTCGGTCTCACACACACACACACGGTCGGTCTCACACACACACACACACACACGGTCGGTCTCACACACACACACACACAGTCGGTCTCACACACACACACACACACACACACGCACAGTCGGTCTCACACACACACACACACACCACACGGTCTGGTCCCACACACACACACACACACACACGGTCGGTTCTCAGTCCCACACACACACACACAGTCGGTTCACACACACACACACAAACACACACGGTCGGTTCACACACACACACGGTCGGTCTCACACACACACTCACACACACACACACACACGGTCGGTCACACACACACACACACACAACGGTCGGTCTCACACACACACACACGGTCGGTCACACACACACACACACACACACACGGTCGTTCCCACACACACACACACACACACACACAACACACACGGTCGGTCTCACACACACACACACACACACACACGGTCGGTCTCACACACACACACACACACACACAGTCGGTCTCACACACACACACACGGTCGGCGTCTCACACACACACACGGTCGGTCTCACACACACACACACACACGGTCGGTCTCACACACACACACACACGGTCGGTCTCACACACACACACACACGGTCGGTCTCACACACACACACACACCGGTCGGTCTCACACACACACACACACACGGTCGGTCTCACACAACACACACACACGGTCGGTCTCACACACACACACACACACGGTCGGTCTCACACACACACACACACGGTCGGTCTCACACACACACACACACACGGTCGGTCTCACACACACACACACACGGTCGCGTCTCACACACACACACACACACACGGTCGGTCTCACACACACACACACACACGGTCGGTCTCACTCACACACACACACACACGGTCGGTCTCACACACACACACACACACGGTCGGTCTCACTCACACACACACACATGGTCGGTCTCGCGAACACACACACACACACACACACACACGGTCGGTCTCACACACACACACACACACGACGGTCGGTCTCACACACACACACACACACACGATCGGTCTCACACACATACACACGGTCGGTCTCACACACACACACGGTCGGTCTCACACACACACACACACGGTCGGTCTCACACACACACACAACACACACACACACGGTCGTCTCACACACACACACACACACACACACACACACACTCGGTCACCACACACACGGTCGGTCACACACACACACACACACACGGTCGGTCTCTCACACACACACACACACACACACGGTCGGTCTCACACACACACACACGGTCGGTCTCTCACACACACACACACACACACACACACACACACACACACACACGGTCGGTCTCACACACACACACACACACACACACACACACACACACACGGTCGGTCTCACACACACACACACACACACACACGGTCGGTCTCACACGACACACACACACACACGGTCGGTCTCACACACACACACACACACACACACGGTCGGTCTCACACACACACACACACACACACACGGTCGGTCACACACACACACACACACACACACACACACGGTCGGGTCTCACACACACACACACACACACACGGTCGGTCTCACAACACAACACACACACGGTCGGTCTCACACACACACACACACGGTCGGTCTCACACACACACACACACACACACACACACGATCGGTCTCACACACATACACACGGTCCGGTCTCACACACACACACGACACACACGGTCGGTCTCACACACACACACACGGTCGGTCTCACACACACACACACACACACACCACACACACACACACACGGTCGGTCTCTCACACACACACACACACACGGTCGGTCTCTCACACACACACACACGGTCGGTTCTCACACACACACACACGGTCGGTCTCACACACACACACACACACCACACGGTCGGTCTCACACACACACACACACACCGGTCGGTCTCACACACACACACACACACACACCACGGTCGGTCTCACACACACACACACACACACACACACACACACACGGTCGGTCTCACACACACACACACACACACGGTCGGTCTCACACACACACACACACACACGGTCGGTCTCTCACACACACACACACACGGTCGGTCTCACACACACACCACGGTCGGTCTCTCACACACACATACACACACACACACACACACACACACACGGTCGGGTCTCACACACACACGCGCGGTCGGTCTCACACACACACGCGCGGGTCGGTCTCACACACACACGCGCGGTCGGTCCACACACACACACACACACACGGTCGGGTCTCTCACACAGCACACACACGGTCGGTCACACACACACACACACGGTCGTGTCACTCACACACACGGTCGGTCACACACACACACCCCACACACACACACGGTCGGTCTCACACACACACACACACACACACACGGTCGGTCTCTCTCACACACACACACAAACACACACAGTCGGTCTCACACACACACACACGGTCGGGTCTCACAAACACACACACGGTCGGTCTCACACACACACACACACGGTCGGTCTCTCTCACACACACACACACACAGTCTCACACACACACACACACACACACACACACACACACGGTCTCACACACACACACACACACTGGTCGGTTCTCACACACACACACACACACAATGGTCGGTCTCACACACACACACACACGGGTCGGTCTCACACACACACACACACTCACACACACACGATCGGTCTCACACACACACACACACGGTCGGTCTCACACACACACACACACACACACACGGTCGGTCTCTCACACACACACACACACGGTCGGTCTCACACACACACACACCACACACACACACGGTCGGTCTCACACACACACACACACTCACACACGGTCGGTATCACACACACACACACACACGGTCGGTCTCACACACACACACACACACACACGGTCGGTCTCACACACACAGCACACACACACACACACAGTCGGTCTCACACACACACACACGGTCGGTCTCACACACACACACACACGGTCGGTCTCACACACACACACACACGGTCGGTCTCACACACACACACACACACACGGTCGGTCTCACTCACACACACACACACGGTCAGTCTCACACACACACACACACACACGGTCGGTCTCTCAGCACACACACAACACACGGTCGGTCTCACACACACACACGGTCGGTCTCACACACACCACGGTCGGTCTCACACACACACACGGTCGGTCTCACACACACACACGGTCGGTCTCACACACACACACACACGGTCGGTCTCACACACACACACACACACACACACACACACACGGTCGGTCTCACACACACACACACACACACACACACACGGTCGGTCACACCACACACACACACACACGGTCGGTCTCACACACACACACACACACACACACACACACATGGTCGGTCTCACACACACACACACGGTCGGTCTCACACACACACACACGGGTACACACACACACACACACACACGATCGGTCTCACACACATACACACGGTCGGTCTCACACACACACACACACACACACACACGGTCGGTCTCACACACACACACACACACGGTCGGTCTCACACACACACACACACACACGGTCGGTCTCACACACACACACACACACACACACGGTCGGTCTCACACACACACACACACACACGGTCGGTCACACACACACACACACACACACGGTCGGTCTCACACACACACACACACACACACACACACGGTCGGTCTCACACACACACACACACACGGTCGGTCTCACACACACACACACACACGGTCGGGTCTCACACACACACACACACACACACACACGATCGGTCTCACACACATACACACGGTCGGTCTCACACACACACACACACACACACGGTCGGTCTCACACACACACACACGGTCGGTCTCACACACACACACACACACACACACACACGGTCGGTCTCTCACACACACACACACACGGTCGGGTCTCACACACACACACACACACGGTCGGTCTCACACACACACACACGGTCGGTCTCACACACACACAGCACACACACACGGTCGGTCTCACACACACACACACACACGGTCGGTCTCACACACACACACACACACACACGGTCGGTCTCACACACACACACACACACACACACACACACACACACACACACGGTCGGTCTCACACACACACACACACACACGGTCGGTCTCACACACACACACACACACGGTCGGTCTCTCACAACACACACACACACACACACGGTCGGTCTCACACACACACACACGGTCGGTCTCTCACACACACACACACAACACACACACACACGGTCGGTCTCACACACACACAGCGCGAGTCGGTCTCTCACACACACACGCGCAGGTCGGTCTCACACACACACGCCGCGGTCGGTCTCACACACACACACACACACGGTCGGTCTCTCACACACACACACACGGTCGGTCACTCACACACACGGTCGGTCTCACACACACACACACACACACACACACACGGTCGGTCTCACACACACACACACACACACACACGGTCGGTCTCTCTCACACACACACACACACACACACACGGTCGGTCTCACACACACACACACACACAGTCAGTCTCACACACACACACAGCACACAGTCAGTCTCACACACACACACACACACAGTCAGTCTCACACACACACACACACAGTCAGTCTCTCACACACACACACAGTCAGTCTCACACACACAGTCAGTCTCACACACACACACACACAGTCAGTCTCACACACACACACACACACACACACACACAGTCAGTCTCTCACA
>NC_092785.1:30012983-30015483 GCF_047496795.1 Chiloscyllium punctatum | reverse complement strand
GAGAGAGCGCGACAGAGAGAAGAGCGCGACAGAGAGAGAGCGCGAGAGAGAGAGAGAGAGCGCGACAGAGAGAGAGAGAGCGCGACAGAGAGAGAGCGACAGAGAGAGAGAGCGACAGAGAGAGAGAGCGACAGAGAGAGAGAGCGACAGAGAGAGAGAGCGACAGAGAGAGAGAGAGCGACAGAGAGAGAGAGCGACAGAGAGAGAGAGAGCGACAGAGCGAGAGAGCGAGACGAGAGAGAGAGAGCGACAGAGACGAGAGAGCGACAGAGCGAGAGAGAGAGAGAGCGACGAGAGCGAGAGAGCGCGAGGAGAGCGCGAGATGAGAGCGCGAGAGAGCGCGAGAGAGCGCGAAGAGACGCGAGAAGAGAGCGCGAGAGAGAGAGCGCAGAGAGAGAGCGCGAGAGAGAGCGAGAGAGAGAGAGAGCGAGAGAGAGAGAGAGAGAGAGCGAGAGAGAGAGAGAGAGCGAGAGAGAGCGAGAGACGAGAGAGCGGTAGAGAGAGGGGGGGGCGACAAAGCAGAGAGAGAGAGAGAGACAGAGAGAGAGCGCGACAGAGAGAGAGAGACACAGAGAGTGAGGGGAGAGAGAGAGAGAGCGCGACAGAGAGAGAGAGTGCGACAGAGAGAGAGAGAGAGAGCGCGACAGAGAGAGAGCGCGCCAGAGAGAGAGCGACAGAGGGAGAGAGCGACAGAGGGAGAGGCGACAGGAGGGAGAGAGGAGAAGGGAGAGAGCAGAGGGAGAGAGCGACAGAGAGAGAGAGCGAGACAGAGAGAGAGAGCGACAGAGAGAGAGCGCGACAGAGAGAGAGAGCGCGACAGAGAGAGAGAGCGACAGAGAGAGAGCGCGACAGAGAGAGAGAGCGCGACAGAGAGAGAGCGCGACAGAGGGAGAGAGCGACAGAGGGAGAGAGAGCGACAGAGGGAGAGAGCGACAGAGAGAGAGAGCGACAGAGAGAGAGAGCGACAGAGGGAGAGAGCGACAGAGAGAGAGAGCGCGACAGAGAGAGAGCCGACAGAGAGAGAGAGCGACAGAGAGAGAGCGCGACAGAGAGAGAGCGACAGAGGGAGAGAGAGCGACAGAGAGAGAGAGCGACAGAGAGAGAGAGCGACAGAGAGAGAGAGCGACAGAGAGCAGAGAGAGCGACAGAGAGAGAGAGCGACAGAGAGAGAGAGCGCGACAGAGAGAGAGCGCGACAGAGAGAGAGCGCGACAGAGAGAGAGCGCGACAGAGAGAGAGCGCGACAGAGAGAGAGAGCGACAGAGAGAGAGAGCGACAGAGAGAGAGAGCGACAGAGAGAGAGAGCGACAGAGAGAGAGAGCGACAGAGAGAGAGAGTGCGACAGAGAGAGAGCGCGCCAGAGAGAGAGCGCGCGCCAGAGAGAGAGCGACAGAGGGAGAGAGCGACAGAGGGAGAGAGCGACAGAGGGAGAGAGCGACAGAGGGAGAGAGCGACAGAGGGAGAGAGCGACAGAGAGAGAGCGACAGAGAGAGAGCGCGACAGAGAGAGAGAGCGCGACAGAGAGAGAGAGTGCGACAGAGAGAGAGAGCGCGACAGAGAAAGAGAGTGCGACAGAGAGAGAGCGACAGAGGGAGAGAGCGACAGAGGGAGAGAGAGCGCGACAGAGAGAGAGAGAGCGCGACAGAGAGAGAGAGAGCGCGACAGAGAGAGAGCGCGCCAGAGAGAGAGAGTGCGACAGAGAGAGAGAGAGAGCGACAGAGAGAGCAGAGCGACAGAGAGAGAGAGCGACAGAGAGAGAGAGGCGACAGAGAGAGAGAGCGACAGAGAGAGAGCGACAGAGAGCAGCCAGAGAGAGAGCGACAGAGAGAGAGAGCGACAGAGAGAGAGAGCGACAGAGAGAGAGAGCGACAGAGAGAGAGAGCGACAGAGAGAGAGAGCGACAGAGAGAGAGAGCGACAGAGAGAGAGCGCGACAGAGAGAGAGCGCGACAGAGAGAGAGCGCGACAGAGAGAGCAGAGCGCGACAGAGAGAGAGAGAGACAGAGATCAGAGAGCGACAGAGAGAGAGAGCGGACAGAGAGAGAGAGCAGCGACAGAGAGAGAGCGCGACAGAGAGAGAGAGCGCGACAGAGAGAGAGCGCGACAGAGAGAGAGAGCGACAGAGAGAGAGAGCGACAGAGAGGAGAGAGCGACAGAGGAGAGAGAGAGCGACAGAGAGAGAGAGGAGCGACAGAGAGAGAGAGCGACAGAGAGAGAGCGCGACAGAGAGAGAGAGCGACAGAGAGAGAGAGGCGACAGAGAGAGAGCGCGACAGAGGAGAGAGAGCGACAGAGGGAAGAGAGCGACAGAGGGAGAGAGCGACAGAGGAGAGAGAGCGACAGAGAGAGAGCGACAGAGAGAGAGCGCGACAGAGAGAGAGAGCGCGACAGAGAGAGAGAGAGTGCCCGAGAGAGTGAGAGAGCGCGAACAGAGAAGAGAGAGTGCGACAAGAGAGAGCGCGACAGAGGGAGAGAGCGACAGAGGGGAGAGGAGTAGCGCGGA
>NC_092785.1:29980696-30012883 GCF_047496795.1 Chiloscyllium punctatum | reverse complement strand
CACACCCTCTCTCCTCACACACACCTCCCCACACACACACTCACCCTCACACACACACACACTCTCTCCCACACCACACACACTCCACACACACCCCACCCACACACACACCTCCCCACACACACACACTCCACTCCACCCTCACCACACACACCACCCACCCACACACACACACACACACCACCCCCACACACACACTCTCCCTCACACACACACACTCTCTCTCACACACACACACACACTCTCCCCACACACAACACACCTCACCCTCACACACCACACACTCTCTCTCTCCTCACACACACACTCTCTCTCCCTCACACACACTCTCTCTCTCCCTCACACACACACACACTCTCTCTCCCTCACACACACACTCTCTCTCTCTCTCACACACACACTCTCTCCCACACACACACTCTCTCTCCCTCACACACACACACTCTCTCCCACCACACACACACACACCTCTCTCCCTCACACACACACACTCTCTCTCCCTCACACACACACTCTCTCTCCCTCACACACACACTCTCTCTCCCTCACACACACACACTCTCTCTCCCTCACACACACACACTCTCTCACTCACACACACTCTCACTCACACACACACTCTCTCTCCCTCACACACACACACTCTCTCTCCCTCACACACACACACTCTCTCCCTCACACACACACACTCTCTCTCACTCACACACACCCTCTCTCACACCCTCACCCCACACACTCACTCTCCCTCACACACACACTCTCTCTCCCTCACACACACTCTCTCCATCACACACACACTCTCTCCCTCACACACACACTCTCTCTCCTCACACACACTCTCTCTCCTCACACACACACTCTCTCTCTCCCTCACACACACTCTCTCTCACCCTCACACACACACTCTCTCTCTCCCTCACACACACACTCTCTCTCCCTCACACACACACTCTCTCTCTCCCTCACACACACACACTCTCTCTCCCTCACACACACACTCTCTCTCTCTCTCACACACACACTCTCTCTCCCTCACACACACACTCTCTCTCTCCCTCACACACACACTCTCTCCCTCACACACACACTCTCTCCCTCACACACACACACTCTCTCCCTCACACACACACACACTCTCTCCCTCACACACACACACTCTCTCTCACTCACACACACACTCTCTCCATCACACACACACTCTCTCTCTCCCTCACACACACACACTCTCTCTCCCTCACACACACACACACTCTCTCCCTCACACACACATTCTCTCTCCCTCACACACACACACTCTCTCCCTCACACACTCACTCTGTCCCTCATACACACACTCTCTCCCTCACACACACACTCTCTCCCTCACACACACACATTCTCTCCCTCACACACACACTCACTCTCTTTCTCTCTGTCACACACATTCTCTCCCTCACACACACTCTCTCTCCCTCACACACACTCTCTCTCCCTCACACACACTCTCTCTCCCTCACACACACACTCTCCCTCACACACACACTCTCTCTCCCTCACACACACACTCTCTCTCCCTCACACACACACTCTCTCTCCCTCACACACACACTCTCTCTCTCTCACACACACACACACTCTCTCTCTCCCTCACACACACACACTCTCTCCCTCACACACACACTCTCTCTCCCTCACACACACACTCTCCACAGACACACACAGGGGAGAGGGGATTGGGGACAGGGGACAGGGGACAGGGGATTGGGGACTGGAGACAGGGTTATTGGGGACAGGGGATTGGGGACAGGGGACAGGGGACAGGGGACAGGGGACGGGGGATTGGGGACAGGGGACTGGGGACTGGGGACTGGGGACTGGGGACTGGGGACAGGGGACTGGGGACTGGGGACTGGGGACAGGGGACTGGGGACAGGGGACAGGGGATTGGGGACAGGGGTCTGGGGACAGGGGATTGGGGACAGGGGACAGGTGACTGGGGACAGGGGCCAGGGGCCAGGGGTCTGGGGACAGGGGCCAGGGGCCAGGGGTCTGGGGACAGGGGACTGGGGACAGGGGACAGGGGATTGGGGACAGGGGACAGGGGATTGGGGACAGGGGACAGGGGACTGGGGACAGGGGACAGGGGACAGGGACAGGGGACTGGGACGGGACAGGGGACAGGGGACAGGGGATTGGGGACAGGGGACAGGGGATTGGGGACAGGGGACAGGGGATTGGGGACAGGGGACAGGGGATTGGGGACAGGGGACAGGGGCCAGGGGTCTGGGGACAGGGGACAGGGGATTGGGGACAGGGGTCTGGGGACAGGGGATTGGGGACAGGGGACAGGGGATTGGGGACAGGGGCCAGGGGCCAGGGGTCTGGGGACTGGGGACAGGGGACAGGGGACTGGGGACAGGGGACGGGGGACAGGGGACGGGGGACAGGGGATTGGGGACCGGGGACGGGGGACAGGGGACAGGGGCCAGGAGACTGGGGACTGGGGACTGGGGACTGGGGACAGGGGACAGGGGACTGGGGACAGGGGACAGGGGATTGGGGACGGGGGACTGGGGACAGGGGACGGGGGACAGGGGACTGGGGACAGGGGACAGGAGACTGGGGACTGGGGACTGGGGACAGGGGACAGGGGACTGGGGACAGGGGACAGGGGATTGGGGACTGGGGACAGGGGACTGGGGACTGGGGACAGGGGACTGGGGACTGGGGACAGGGGACGGGGGACAGGGGACAGGGAACAGGGGATTGGGGACAGGGGACAGGGGACAGGGGACAGGGGACAGGGGATTGGGGACAGGGGATTGGGGACAGGGGACTGGGGACAGGGGACAGGGGACAGGGGATTGGGGACAGGGGACAGGGGACAGGGGACAGGGGACAGGGGATTGGGGACAGGGGACTGGGGACAGGGGACAGGGGACTGGGGACAGGGGACAGGGGACAGGGGACAGGGGATTGGGGACTGGGGACAGGGGACAGGGGACAGGGGACAGGGGATTGGGGACAGGGGACAGGGGACAGGGGACAGGGGACTGGGGTCTGGGGACAGGGGACAGGGGACTGGGGTTTGGGGACAGGGGACAAGGGATTGGGGACTGGGGACAGGGGACAGGGGATTGGGGACAGGGGACAGGGGACTGGGGACTGGGGACAGGGTACTGGGGACAGGGGACAGGGGATTGGGGACAGGGGACAGGGGACTGGGGACAGGGGACAGGGGACAGGGGACAGGGGACAGGGGACAGGGGATTGGGGACAGGGGTCTGGGGACAGGGGACTGGGGACAGGGGGACTGGGGACAGGGGACAGGGGATTGGGGACATGGGATTGGGGACAGGGGATTGGGGATTGGGGATTGGGGACAGGGGACAGGGGACAGGGGACAGGGGACAGGGGACTGGGGACTGGAGACAGGGGACAGGGGACAGGGGACAGGGGACTGGGGTCTGGGGACAGGGGACAGGGAAAGGGGACAGGGGACAGGGGACTGGGGACAGGGGACAGGGGACAGGGGACTGGGGACAGGGGATAGGGGACTGGGGACAGGGGATTGGGGACTGGGGACTGGGGACAGGGGACAGGGGACTGGGGACTGGGGACAGGAGACTGGGGACGGGGGATTGGGGATAGGGGACAGGGGATAGGGGACAGGGGACAGGGGATAGGGGACAGGGGATAGGGGACAGGGGACAGGGGACTGGGGACAGGGGACTGGGGACTGGGGACAGGAGACTGGGGACGGGGGATTGGGGATAGGGGACAGGGGATAGGGGACAGGGGACAGGGGATAGGGGACAGGTGACAGGGGACAGGTGACAGGGGATAGGGGACAGGGGACAGGGGACTGGGGATAGGGGACAGGGGATAGGGGACAGGGGACAGGGGACTGGGGACAGGGGACTGGGGACTGGGGATTGGGGACAGGGGACAGGGGATTGGGGACTGGGGATAGGGGATTGGTAACGGGGGACTGGGGACTGGGGACAGGGAACAGGGGACGGGGACAGGGGATTGGGTACAGGGGACAGGGGACAGGGGAGAGGAGACTGGGGACAGGGGACTGGGGACTGGGGTTTGGGAACTGGGGACTGGGGGCTGGGGACTGGAGACTGGGGACTGGGGATTGGGGTCTGGGGACTGGGGGCTGGGGACTGGGGACTGGGGACAGGGGACAGGGGACAGGGGAGAGGAGACTGGGGACAGGTGACTGGGGACGGGGGATTGGGGTCTGGGGACTGGGGACAGGGGACAGGGGACTGGGGACAGGAGACTGGGGACGGGGGATTGGGGACTGGGGACTGGGGATTGGGGACAGGGGACAGGGGATTGGGGACTGGGGATAGGGGATTGGTAACGGGGGACTGGGGACTGGGGACAGGGAACAGGGGACGGGGACAGGGGATTGGGTACAGGGGACAGGGGACGGGGGACAGGGGACAGGGGACAGGGGACAGGGGATTGGGGACAGGGGACAGGGGACAGGGGACTGGGGACAGGGGATTGGGGACAGGGGACGGGGGACAGGGGACAGGGGACAGGGGACAGGGGATTGGGGACCGGGGACTGGGGACAGGGGACTGGGGACAGGGGATTGGGGACCGGGGACTGGGGATTGGGGACAGGGGACTGGGGACTGGGGACTGGGGACAGGGGACAGGAGACAGGGGACAGGGGACAGGGGATTGGGGACCGGGGACTGGGGACTGGGGACTGGGGACTGGGGACAGGAGACAGGGGACAGGGGACAGGGGATTGGGGACCGGGGACTGGGGACAGGGGACAGGGGACTGGGGACAGGGGACAGGGGACAGGGGATTGGGGACAGGGGACAGGGGACTGGGGACTGGGGACAGGGGATTGGGGACAGGGGACAGGGGATTGGGGACTGGGGACTGGGGACTGGGGACTGGGGATTGGGGACCGGGGACTGGGGACTGGGGACTGGGGACAGGGGACAGGGGACAGGGGACAGGGGACTGGGGACTGGGGACAGGAGACCGGGGACTGGGGACTGGGGACTGGGGACTGGGGACTGGGGACAGGGGATTGGGGACCGGGGACAGGGGACAGGGGACTGGGGACAGGGGACAGGGGGACAGGGGACTGGGGACAGGTGACAGGGGACTGGGGACAGGGGACGGGGGACAGGGGACGGGGACAGGAGACTGGGGACGGGGGACGGGGGACAGGGGATTGGGGACAGGGGACGGGGACAGGGGACTGGGGACAGGGGACAGGGGATTGGGGACAGGGGAGAGGGGACAGGGGACAGGGGACAGGGGACAGGGGACAGGGGATTGGGGATGGGGGACTGGGGACAGGGGACTGGGGACAGGGGACAGGGGACAGGGGACAGGGGACAGGGGATTGGGGACAGGGGACAGGGGACAGGGGACAGGGGACAGGGGATTGGGGACAGGGGACAGGGGACAGGGGACTGGGGTCTGGGGACAGGGGACAGGGGACAGGGGACTGGGGTTTGGGGACAGGGGACAAGGGATTGGGGATTGGGGACTGGGGACAGGGGACAGGGGATTGGGGACAGGGGACAGGGTACTGGGGACAGGGGACAGGGGATTGGGGACAGGGGACAGGGGACAGGGGACAGGGGACAGGGGATTGGGGACAGGGGACAGGGGACAGGGGACTGGGGTCTGGGGACAGGGGACAGGGGACTGGGGTTTGGGGACAGGGGACAAGGGATTGGGGACTGGGGACAGGGGACAGGGGATTGGGGATTGGGGACAGGGGACAGGGGACTGGGGACTGGGGACAGGGGACAGGGGACAGGGGATTGGGGACAGGGGACAGGGTACTGGGGACAGGGGACAGGGGACTGGGGACAGGGGTCTGGGGACAGGGGACGGGGGACAGGGGACTGGGGACATGGAATTGGGGACAGGGGATTGGGGATTGGGGATTGGGGACAGGGGACAGGGGACAGGGGACAGGGGACAGGGGACTGGGGACTGGAGACAGGGGACAGGGGACAGGGGACAGGGGACTGGGGTCTGGGGACAGGGGACAGGGAAAGGGGACAGGGGACAGGGGACTGGGGACAGGGGACAGGGGACAGGGGATTGGGGACAGGGAACAGGGGACAGGGGACTGGGGACAGGGGATAGGGGACTGGGGACTGGGGACAGGGGACAGGGGACAGGGGACTGGGGACAGGGGATAGGGGACTGGGGACAGGGGATTGGGGACTGGGGACAGGGGACAGAGGACTGGGGACAGGGGACTGGGGAGAGGGAACAGGGGACAGGGGATTGGGGACTGGGGACTGGGGACTGGGGAGAGGGAACAGGGGACGGGGGATTGGGGACAGGGGACTGGGGACTGGGGACAGGAGACTGGGGACGGGGGATTGGGGAATGGGGACAGGGGACAGGGTATTGGGGACTGGGGACGGGGGATTGGGGTCTGGGGACAGGGGACTGGGGACAGGGGACAGGGGATTGGGGACTGGGGACTGGGGACAGGGGACGGGGACAGGGGACAGGGGACTGGGGACAGGGGACAGGGGACAGGGGATTGGGGACAGCGGATTGGGGACAGGGGATAGGGGACAGGGGATAGGGGACAGGGGACAGGGGACTGGGGACGGGGGGACAGGGGACTGGGGACTGGGGATTGGGGACAGGGGGACAGGGGACGGGGGACAGGGGACTGGGGACTGGGGACGGGGGACAGGGGACTGGGGACTGGGGATTGGGGACAGGGGACAGGGGATTGGGGACTGGGGATTGGGGACAGGGAACAGGGGACGGGGACAGGGGATTGGGTACAGGGGACAGGGGACAGGGGAGAGGAGACTGGGGACAGGGGACTGGGGACTGGGGTTTGGGAACTGGGGACTGGGGGCTGGGGACTGGAGACTGGGGACTGGGGATTGGGGTCTGGGGACTGGGGGCTGGGGACTGGGGACTGGGGACAGGGGACAGGGGACAGGGGATTGGGGTCTGGGGACTGGGGACAGGGGACTGGGGACAGGAGACTGGGGACGGGGGATTGGGGACTGGGGACTGGGGATTGGGGACAGGGGACAGGGGATTGGGGACTGGGGATAGGGGATTGGTAACGGGGGACTGGGGACTGGGGACAGGGAACAGGGGACGGGGACAGGGGATTGGGGACAGGGGATTGGGGACAGGGGATTGGGGACAGGGGACAGGGGACAGGGGACAGGGGATTGGGGACAGGGGAGAGGGGACAGGGGACAGGGGACAGGGGACAGGGGACAGGGGATTGGGGATGGGGGACTGGGGACAGGGGACTGGGGACAGGGGACAGGGGACAGGGGACAGGGGACAGGGGATTGGGGACAGGGGACAGGGGACAGGGGACAGGGGACAGGGGATTGGGGACAGGGGACAGGGGACAGGGGACTGGGGTCTGGGGACAGGGGACAGGGGACAGGGGACTGGGGTTTGGGGACAGGGGACAAGGGATTGGGGATTGGGGACTGGGGACAGGGGACAGGGGATTGGGGACAGGGGACAGGGTACTGGGGACAGGGGACAGGGGATTGGGGACAGGGGACAGGGGACAGGGGATTGGGGACTGGGGACTGGGGACAGGGGACGGGGACAGGGGACAGGGGACTGGGGACAGGGGACAGGGGACAGGGGATTGGGGACAGCGGATTGGGGACAGGGGATAGGGGACAGGGGATAGGGGACAGGGGACAGGGGACTGGGGACGGGGGACAGGGGACTGGGGACTGGGGATTGGGGACAGGGGACAGGGGACGGGGGACAGGGGACTGGGGACTGGGGACGGGGGACAGGGGACTGGGGACTGGGGATTGGGGACAGGGGACAGGGGATTGGGGACTGGGGATTGGGGACAGGGAACAGGGGACGGGGACAGGGGATTGGGTACAGGGGACAGGGGACAGGGGAGAGGAGACTGGGGACAGGGGACTGGGGACTGGGGTTTGGGAACTGGGGACTGGGGGCTGGGGACTGGAGACTGGGGACTGGGGATTGGGGTCTGGGGACTGGGGGCTGGGGACTGGGGACTGGGGACAGGGGACAGGGGACAGGGGATTGGGGTCTGGGGACTGGGGACAGGGGACTGGGGACAGGAGACTGGGGACGGGGGATTGGGGACTGGGGACTGGGGATTGGGGACAGGGGACAGGGGATTGGGGACTGGGGATAGGGGATTGGTAACGGGGGACTGGGGACTGGGGACAGGGAACAGGGGACGGGGACAGGGGATTGGGGACAGGGGATTGGGGACAGGGGATTGGGGACAGGGGACAGGGGACAGGGGACAGGGGATTGGGGACCGGGGACTGGGGACAGGGGACTGGGGACAGGGGATTGGGGACCGGGGACTGGGGATTGGGGACAGGGGACTGGGGACTGGGGACTGGGGACAGGGGACAGGAGACAGGGGACAGGGGACAGGGGATTGGGGACCGGGGACTGGGGACTGGGGACTGGGGACTGGGGACAGGAGACAGGGGACAGGGGACAGGGGATTGGGGACCGGGGACTGGGGACTGGGGACTGGGGACAGGGGATTGGGGACAGGGGACAGGGGATTGGGGACTGGGGACTGGGGACTGGGGACTGGGGATTGGGGACCGGGGACTGGGGACTGGGGACTGGGGACAGGGGACAGGGGACAGGGGACAGGGGACTGGGGACTGGGGACAGGAGACCGGGGACTGGGGACTGGGGACTGGGGACTGGGGACTGGGGACAGGGGATTGGGGACCGGGGACAGGGGACAGGGGACTGGGGACAGGGGACAGGGGGACAGGGGACTGGGGACAGGTGACAGGGGACTGGGGACAGGGGACGGGGGACAGGGGACGGGGACAGGAGACTGGGGACGGGGGACGGGGGACAGGGGATTGGGGACAGGGGACGGGGACAGGGGACTGGGGACAGGGGACAGGGGATTGGGGACAGGGGATTGGGGACAGGGGATTGGGGACAGGGGACAGGGGACAGGGGACAGGGGACAGGGGACAGGGGACAGGGGATTGGGGACGGGGGACTGGGGACAGGGGACTGGGGACAGGGGACAGGGGACAGGGGACAGGGGACAGGGGATTGGGGACAGGGGACAGGGGACAGGGGACAGGGGATTGGGGACAGGGGACAGGGGACAGGGGACTGGGGTCTGGGGACAGGGGACAGGGGACAGGGGACTGGGGTTTGGGGACAGGGGACAAGGGATTGGGGATTGGGGACTGGGGACAGGGGACAGGGGATTGGGGACAGGGGACAGGGTACTGGGGACAGGGGACAGGGGATTGGGGACAGGGGACAGGGGACAGGGGACAGGGGACAGGGGATTGGGGACAGGGGACAGGGGACAGGGGACTGGGGTCTGGGGACAGGGGACAGGGGACAGGGGACTGGGGTTTGGGGACAGGGGACAAGGGATTGGGGACTGGGGACAGGGGACAGGGGATTGGGGATTGGGGACAGGGGACAGGGGACTGGGGACTGGGGACAGGGGACAGGGGACAGGGGATTGGGGACAGGGGACAGGGTACTGGGGACAGGGGACAGGGGATTGGGGACAGGGGACAGGGGACTGGGGACAGGGGTCTGGGGACAGGGGACGGGGGACAGGGGACTGGGGACATGGGATTGGGGACAGGGGATTGGGGATTGGGGATTGGGGACAGGGGACAGGGGACAGGGGACAGGGGACAGGGGACAGGGGACTGGGGACTGGAGACAGGGGACAGGGGACAGGGGACAGGGGACTGGGGTCTGGGGACAGGGGACAGGGAAAGGGGACAGGGGACAGGGGACTGGGGACAGGGGACAGGGGACAGGGGATTGGGGACAGGGAACAGGGGACTGGGGATTGGGGACAGGGAACAGGGGACAGGGGACTGGGGACAGGGGATAGGGGACTGGGGACTGGGGACAGGGGACAGGGGACAGGGGACTGGGGACAGGGGACAGGGGACTGGGGACTGGGGACAGCAGACAGGGGACAGGGGACAGGAGACCGGGGACTGGGGACTGGGGACTGGGGACAGGGGATTGGGGACAGGGGACAGGGGATTGGGGACAGGGACAGGGGACAGGGGACTGGGGACAGGGGATTGGGGTCTGGGGTCTGGGGACAGGGGACAGGGGACTGGGGACAGGAGACCGGGGACTGGGGACTGGGGACTGGGGACAGGGGACAGCAGACAGGGGACAGGGGACAGGAGACCGGGGACTGGGGACTGGGGACAGGGGACAGGGGACAGGGGACAGGGGACTGGGGACAGGGGACAGGGGACTGGGGACAGGGGATTGGGGACAGGGGACTGGGGACAGGGGATTGGGGACAGGGGACAGGGGACTGGGGACAGGGGACAGGGGACTGGGGCAGGAGACATGGGACAGGGGATTGGGGACATGGGATTGGGGACTGGGGATTGGGGACAGGGGATTGGGGACAGGGGATTGGGGACAGGGGATTGGGGACAGGGGACTGGGGACAGGGGACAGGGGCCACGGGACAGGGGACTGGGGACTGGGGACAGGGGATTGGGGACAGGGGACAGGGGACTGGGGACAGGGGATTGGGGACAGGGGACTGGGGACAGGGGATTGGGGACAGGGGACAGGGGACTGGGGACAGGGGACAGGGGACTGGGGACTGGGGACAGGGGACAGGGGACTGGGGACAGGGGATTGGGGACAGGGGACTGGGGACAGGGGATTGGGGACAGGGGACAGGGGACTGGGGACAGGGGACAGGGGACTGGGGCAGGAGACATGGGACAGGGGATTGGGGACATGGGATTGGGGACTGGGGATTGGGGACAGGGGATTGGGGACAGGGGATTGGGGACAGGGGATTGGGGACAGGGGACTGGGGACAGGGGACAGGGGCCACGGGACAGGGGACTGGGGACTGGGGACAGGGGATTGGGGACAGGGGACTGGGGACAGGGGACAGGGGACAGGGTACTGGGGACAGGGGACAGGGTACTGGGGCCTGGGGACAGGGGACAGGGGACTGGGGACAGGGGACAGGGGATTGGGGACAGGGGATTGGGGACAGGGGACAGGGGACAGGGGACAGGGGATTGGGGACAGGGGACAGGGGACAGGGGACTGGGGTCTGGGGACAGGGGACTGGGGACAGGGGACAGGGGATTGGGGACAGGGGACTGGGGACAGGTGACAGGGGATTGGGGACATGGGATTGGGGACAGGGGATTGGGGATTGGGGATTGGGGACAGGGGACAGGGGACAGGGGACAGGGGACAGAGGACAGGGGACTGGGGACAGGGGATAGGGGACAGGGAACAGGGGCTTGGGGACAGGGGACAGGGGACAGGCGATAGGCGACTGGGGCTAGGGGACAGGGGATTGGGGACTGGGGACAGGGGACTGGGGACTGGGGACGGGGGATTGGGGACTGGGGACAGGGGACTGGGGACTGGGGACGGGGGATTGGGGTCTGGGGACTGGGGACAGGGGACAGGAGACTGGGGACGGGGGATTGGGGACAGGGGACTGGGGACTGGGGACAGGAGACTGGGGACGGGGGATTGGGGACAGGGGACTGGGGACAGGGGACAGGGGACAGGGGACTGGGGACAGGAGACTGGGGACGGGGGATTGGGGAATGGGGACAGGGGACAGGGGACAGGGGACTGGGGACTGGGGACTGGGGACTGGGGACAGGGGACGGGGACAGGGGACAGGGGACTGGGGACAGGGGACTGGGGACAGGGGATTGGGGACAGGGGACAGGGGACAGGGGATTGGGGACAGGGGACTGGGGACAGGGGATTGGGGACAGGGGACAGGGGACAGGGGACAGGGGATTGGGGACAGGGGACAGGGGACAGGGAATTGGGGACAGGGGATTGGGGACTGGGGACAGGAGACTGGGGACGGGGGACAGGGGACTGGGGACTGGGGATTGGGGACAGGGGACTGGGGACTGGGGACTGGGGACAGGGAACAGGGGACGGGGACAGGGGAGAGGAGACTGGGGACAGGGGACTGGGGACAGGGGACAGGGGAGAGGAGACTGGGGACAGGAGACTGGGGACGGGGGATTGGGGTCTGGGGACTGGGGACAGGGGACAGGGACAGGGACAGGGACAGGGTACAGGGGACAGGGGACAGGGGACAGGGGACTGGGGACAGGAGACTGGGGACAGGGGACAGGGGATTGGGGACAGGGGACAGGGACAGGGACAGGGACAGGGGACAGGGGACAGGGGACAGGAGACTGGGGACAGGGGACAGGGGACAGGGGACAGGGGACAGGGGATTGGGGACAGGGGACTGGGGGCTGGGGACTGGGGACAGGGGATTGGGGACAGGGGACAGGGGACAGGGGACTGGGGACTGGGGACTGGGGACTGGGGACTGGGGACAGGGGATTGGGGACAGGGGATTGGGGACAGGGGACTGGGGACAGGGGACAGGGGCCACGGGACAGGGGACTGGGGACTGGGGACAGGGGATTGGGGACAGGGGACAGGGGACAGGGTACTGGGGACAGGGGACAGGGGACAGGGGACAGGGGACAGGGGACTGGGGACAGGGGACAGGGGATTGGGGACAGGGGATTGGGGACAGGGGACAGGGGACAGGGGATTGGGGACAGGGGACAGGGGACAGGGGACTGGGGTCTGGGGACAGGGGACTGGGGACAGGGGACAGGGGATTGGGGACAGGGGACTGGGGACAGGTGACAGGGGATTGGGGACATGGGATTGGGGACAGGGGATTGGGGATTGGGGATTGGGGACAGGGGACAGGGGACAGGGGACAGGGGATTGGGGACAGGGGATTGGGGACGTGGCACTGGGGACAGGGGATTGGGGACAGGGGACAGGGGCCACGGGACAGGGGACTGGGGACTGGGGACAGGGGATTGGGGACAGGGGACTGGGGACAGGGGACAGGGGACAGGGTACTGGGGACAGGGGACAGGGGACAGGGGACAGGGGACAGGGGACTGGGGACAGGGGACAGGGGATTGGGGACAGGGGATTGGGGACAGGGGACAGGGGACAGGGGACAGGGGATTGGGGACAGGGGACAGGGGACAGGGGACTGGGGTCTGGGGACAGGGGACTGGGGACAGGGGACAGGGGATTGGGGACAGGGGACTGGGGATTGGGGACATGGGATTGGGGACAGGGGACTGGGGACTGGGGACAGGGGATTGGGGATTGGGGATTGGGGACAGGGGACAGGGGACAGGGGACAGGGGATTGGGGACAGGGGATTGGGGACGTGGCACTGGGGACAGGGGATTGGGGACAGGGGACTGGGGACAGGGGATTGGGGACAGGGGACAGGGGACAGGGGACAGGGGACTGGGGACAGGAGACTGGGGACGGGGGACAGGGGACTGGGGACTGGGGATTGGGGACAGGGGACTGGGGACTGGGGACTGGGGACAGGGAACAGGGGACGGGGACAGGGGAGAGGAGACTGGGGACAGGGGACTGGGGACTGGGGTTTGGGAACTGGGGACTGGGGGCTGGGGACTGGAGACTGGGGACTGGGGACTGGGGACAGGGGACAGGGGAGAGGAGACTGGGGACAGGAGACAGGGGATTGGGGACAGGGGATTGGGGACAGGGGACTGGGGGCTGGGGACTGGGGACAGGGGATTGGGGACAGGGGACAGGGGACAGGGGACTGGGGACTGGGGACTGGGGACTGGGGACAGGGGACAGGGGACAGGGGACTGGGGACTGGGGACTGGAGACAGGGGACAGGGGACAGGGGACAGGGGATTGGGGACTGGGGACAGGGGACTGGAGACAGGGGACAGCAGACAGGGGACAGGGGACAGGGGACTGGGGACAGGGGACTGGGGACTAGGGACAGGGGACTGGGGACAGGGGACTGGGGACAGGGGATTGGGGACAGGGGACTGGGGACAGGGGATTGGGGACTGGGGTTTGGGAACTGTGGACTAGGGACTGGGGACAGGGGACTGGGGACAGGGGACAGGGGACAGGAGACTGGGGACAGTAGACTGGGGATGGGGGATTGGGGTCTGGGGACTGGGGACAGGGGACAGGGGACAGGGGACTGGGGACAGGGGACAGGGGACTGGGGACAGGGGACTGGGGACTGGGGACTGGGGACAGGGGACAGGGGACAGGGGACTGGGGACAGGAGACTGGGGACGGGGGACAGGGGACAGGGACAGGGGATTGGGGTCTGGGGACTGGGGACAGGGGACAGGGGACAGGGGATTGGGGACTGGGGACTGGGGACAGGGGACAGGGGACAGGGGACAGTGTATTGGGGACTGGGGACTGGGGACTGGGGACAGGGGACTGGGGACTGGGGACAGGGGACAGGGGACAGGGGACAGTGTATTGGGGACTGGGGACTGGGGACAGGGGACAGGGGACTGGGGACTGGGGACTGGGGACAGGGGACTGGGGACAGGGGACTGGGGACTGGGGACAGGGGACAGGGGACTGGGGACAGGAGACTGGGGACAGGGGACAGGGGACAGGGGACAGTGTATTGGGGACTGGGGACTGGGGACAGGGGACAGGGGACTGGGGACAGGGGACGGGGGACAGGGGACGGGGACAGGAGACTGGGGACTGGGGACTGGGGACAGGGGACTGGGGACTGGGGACTGGGGACTGGGGACAGGGGACAGGGGACAGGGGACAGTGTATTGGGGACTGGGGACAGGGGACAGGGGACAGGGGACAGGGGACAGGGAGAGGGGACAGGGGACTGGGGACAGGAGACTGGGGACAGGGGACAGGGGACAGGGGACAGTGTATTGGGGACTGGGGACTGGGGACAGGGGACAGGGGACTGGGGACAGGAGACTGGGGACGGGGGACAGGGGACTGGGGACAGGGGACAGGGGACAGGGGACAGGGGACAGGGGACTGGGGACTGGAGACAGGGGACAGGGGACAGGGGACAGGGGACAGGGGACAGGGGACTTGGAAATGGGACAGGGTATTGGGGACTGGGGACTGGGGACAGGGGATTGGGGACAGGGGACTGGGGACAGGGGATTGGGGACAGGGGACTGGGGACAGGGGATTGGGGACTGGGGTTTGGGGACTGGGGACTGGGGACAGGGGACAGGGGACCGGGGACGGGGGACAGGGGACTGGGGACTGGGGATTGGGGACTGGGGACAGGGAACAGGGGACGGGGACAGGGGAGAGGAGACTGGGGACAGGGGACTGGGGACTGGGGTTTGGGAACTGGGGACTGGGGACTGGGGACTGGGGACAGGGGACAGGGGAGAGGAGACTGGGGACAGGGGACAGGGGACAGGGGATTGGGGTCTGGGGACTGGGGACAGGGGACAGGGGACAGGGGATTGGGGTCTGGGGACTGGGGACAGGGGACAGGGGACTGGGGACAGGAGACTGGGGACAGGGGACAGGGGACAGGGGACAGGGGACAGGGGATTGGGGACAGGGGACAGGGGACAGGGGATTGGGGACAGGGGACTGGGGGCTGGGGACTGGGGACAGGGGATTGGGGACAGGGGACAGGGGACAGGGGACTGGGGACTGGGGACTGGGGACTGGGGACAGGGGACAGGGGACTGGGGACTGGGGACTGGAGACAGGGGACAGGGGACAGGGGACAGGGGATTGGGGACTGGGGACAGGGGACTGGAGACAGGGGACAGCAGACAGGGGACAGGGGACAGGGGACTGGGGACAGGGGACTGGGGACTAGGGACAGGGGACTGGGGACAGGGGACTGGGGACAGGGGACTGGGGACAGGGGATTGGGGACAGGGGACTGGGGACAGGGGATTGGGGACTGGGGTTTGGGAACTGTGGACTAGGGACTGGGGACAGGGGACTGGGGACAGGGGACAGGGGACAGGAGACTGGGGACAGTAGACTGGGGATGGGGGATTGGGGTCTGGGGACTGGGGACAGGGGACAGGGGACAGGGGACTGGGGACTGGGGACTGGGGACAGGGGACAGGGGACAGGGGACTGGGGACAGGAGACTGGGGACGGGGGACAGGGGACAGGGACAGGGGATTGGGGTCTGGGGACTGGGGACAGGGGACAGGGGACAGGGGATTGGGGACTGGGGACTGGGGACTGGGGACAGGGGACAGGGGACTGGGGACTGGGGACAGGGGACAGGGGACAGGGGACAGTGTATTGGGGACTGGGGACTGGGGACAGGGGACTGGGGACTGGGGACAGGGGACTGGGGACTGGGGACTGGGGACTGGGGACAGGGGACAGGGGACTGGGGACAGGGGACGGGGGACAGGGGACGGGGACAGGAGACTGGGGACGGGGGACTGGGGACAGGGGACTGGGGACTGGGGACTGGGGACTGGGGACAGGGGACTGGGGACTGGGGACTGGGGACTGGGGACAGGGGACAGGGGACAGGGGACAGTGTATTGGGGACTGGGGACAGGGGACAGGGGACAGGGGACAGGGAGAGGGGACAGGGGACTGGGGACAGGAGACTGGGGACAGGGGACAGGGGACAGGGGACAGTGTATTGGGGACTGGGGACTGGGGACAGGGGACAGGGGACTGGGGACAGGAGACTGGGGACGGGGGACAGGGGACTGGGGACAGGGGACAGGGGACAGGGGACAGGGGACAGGGGACTTGGAAATGGGACAGGGTATTGGGGACTGGGGACTGGGGACAGGGGATTGGGGACAGGGGACTGGGGACAGGGGATTGGGGACAGGGGACTGGGGACAGGGGATTGGGGACTGGGGTTTGGGAACTGTGGACTGGAGACAGGGGACAGCAGACAGGGGACAGGGGACAGGAGACTGGGGACAGTAGACTGGGGACGGGGGATTGGGGTCTGGGGACTGGGGACAGGGGACAGGGGACAGGGGACAGGGGATAGGGGACAGGGGACAGGGGACAGGGGAGAGGGGACAGGGGACTGGGGACTGGGGACAGGGGACAGAGGATTGGGGACAGGAGACTGGGGACGGGGGACAGGGAACGTGGGACAGGGGACTGGGGACTGGGGACAGGGGACAGGGGACAGGAGACTGGGGACAGGGGACAGGGGACAGGGGACTGGGGACAGGGGACAGGGGACAGGGACAGGGGACAGGGGACAGGGGACAGGGGACAGGGGACAGGGGACAGGGGACAGGGACAGGGGACAGGGGACAGGGGATAGGGGACAGGGGACAGGGGACAGGGAACGTGGGACAGGGGACTGGGGACTGGGGACAGGGGACAGGGGACAGGGGACAGGGGACAGGGAACGTGGGACAGGGGACTGGGGACAGGGGACTGGGGACTGGGGACTGGGGACTGGGGACAGGGGACAGAGGATTGGGGACAGGGGAAGGGGGACTGGGGCAGGAGACTGGGGACAGGGGATAGGGGACGGGGGACTGGGGAGTGGGGATTGGGGATTGGGGACAGGGGACAGTGTACTGGGGACAGGGGACTGGGGACTGGGGACTGGGGAGTGGGGAAAGGGGACTGGAGACTGGGGACAGGGGACAGGGAACAGGGGACAGGGGACTGGGGACAGGGGACTGGGGACTGGGGACAGGGGATAGGGGACAGGGGACTGGGGACAGGGGAAAGGGGATTGGAGACTGGGAGCAGGGGACAGGGGAAATGGGACTGGGGTCTGAGGACAGGGGACTGGGGACTGGGGACTGGGGACTGGGGACTTGGGACAGGGGACTGGGGACTGGGGACTGGGGACTGGGGACAGGGGACAGAGTCATTGAGAGAGAGAGAGAGAGAGAGAGAGAGAGAGACCAGGCCAAGAGACACTGAGAGAGAGAGACCAGGCCGAGAGACGCACAGAGAGAGAGAGAGAGAGAGAGAGACCAGGCCGAGAGACACAGAGAGTGAGAGAGAGAGAGAGACCAGGCCGAGAGACGCACAGAGAGAGAGAGAGAGAGAGAGAGAGACCAGGCCGAAAGCCACTGAGAGAGAGAGAGAGAGAGAGAGACACTGAGAGAGACAGAGACCAGGCCGAGAGTCACTGAGAGAGAGAGAGAGACCAGGCTGAGAGACACCGAGAGAGCGAGAGACCAGGCCAAGAGTCACTGAGAGAGAGAGAGAGAGTGAGAGAGAGAGAGACCAGGCCAAGAGACACTGAGAGAGAGAGAGAGAGAGAGAGAGAGACCAGACCGAGAGACACAGAGAGAGAGAGAGAGAGAGAGAGAGACCAGACCGAGAGACACAGAGAGAGAGAGAGAGACCAGGCCAAGAGTCACTGAGAGAGAGAGAGAGAGTGAGAGAGAGAGAGACCAGGCCAAGAGACACTGAGAGAGAGAGAGACCAGGCCGAGAGTCACTGAGAGAGAGAGAGAGAGAGAGAGAGACCAGACCGAGAGACACAGAGAGAGAGAGAGAGAGACCAGGCCGAGAGACACAGAGAGAGAGAGAGAGACCAGGCCGAGAGACACAGAGAGAGAGAGAGAGAGAGAGAGAGACAGAGACCAGGCCGAGAGTCACTGAGAGAGAGAGAGACCAGGCCGAGAGACACTGAGAGAGAGAAAGAGAGAGAGAGAGAGAGAGAGAGAGAGACCAGGCCGAGAGACACAGAGAGAGAGAGAGAGAGAGAGAGAGACACTGAGAGAGAGAGAGAGAGAGAGAGAGAGAGAGACCAGGCCGAGAGACACAGAGAGAGAGAGAGACACTGAGAGAGAAAGAGAGAGAGAGAGAGAGAGAGAGAGAGAGAGAGAGAACAGGCCAAGAGCCACTGAGAGAGAGAGAGAGAGAGAGACCAGGCCGAGAGACACAGAGAGAGAGAGAGAGAGAGAGAGAGAGAGAGACCAGGCCGAGAGACACAGAGAGAGAGAGAGAGAGAGAGACCAGGCCGAGAGACACAGAGAGAGAGAGAGAGAGAGAGAGAGAAAGACCTGGCCGAGACACAGAGAGACAGAGAGAGACAGAGAGAGACCAGGTCAAGAGTCACTGAGAGTGAGAGAGGGAGACCAGGCCGAGAGACACTGAGAGAGAGAGAGAGAGAGAGAGAGAGAGAGAGAAACCAGGCTGAGAGTCACTCAGAGAGAGAGAGACAGAGAGAGAGAGAGAGAGAGAGAGACAGAGAAACCAGGCTGAGAGTCACTGAGAGAGAGAGAGAGAGAGACCAGGCCGAGAGTCACTCAGAGAGAGAGAGACAGAGAGAGAGAGAGAGAGAGACCAGGCCGAGAGTCACTCAGAGAGAGAGAGAGAGAGAGAGAGAGAGAGAGAGACCAGGCCGAGAGTCACTCAGAGAGAGAGAGAGAGAGACCAGGCTGAGAGACACAGAGAGAGAGAGAGAGAGAGAGAGAGAGACCAGGCCGAGAGCCACTGAGAGAGAGAGAGAGAGAGAGAGAGAGAGAAAGACCTGGCCGAGACACAGAGAGACAGAGAGAGACCAGGTCAAGAGTCACTCAGAGAGGGAGAGAGAGAGAGACCAGGCTGAGAGTCACTGAGAGAGAGAGAGAGAGAGTGAGAGAGAGACCAGGCCGAGCCCTTCCTCGACTTGCTGAGAGCCTGAAGGGGTAGGAAAGAAGAAAAGAAATAGATGGGAACGGAGGGAGTTGAGGAACTCTGGCTGAAGACTCCCACTGTGTTCCCATGACGACCGGGATCTGTCTTTCTGGGCGATGAGGGGATATAACCGAGAGTTGTTTGGATTGGTTTTCCTGCACATTATTGGTTCCTGCCATGGAGCTATCGCGTCTGCCTCAGAACTAGCCTCCCTGTTCCTTTTGACATTCAGTTTGTGTCGTCAGCGCCGTCCTGTTCAGTTCCTCTGTAGTTGCTCCACTCAGACCGATTTCAAAACAGTTTTACGTATTTAGGCCTGGCTAATTGCTTTCAAATCCTGTTCATGTCTGTCCTTGTCCTTTATTAGATTATTCCAGGCAGGATCACTGCCGCTTTTATTAAATCTACGAGCAATGAGTAAAGTTCTGAAGTCACACTAGGCCATGAAATTGGAGTTTGATAAAAATCTGGAATGAACAGCCAGTTTTGGTTTCAATTCATTCACAGGATGAAAGCCTCCCTGGCTAGGCCCAGAATTTATTGTCCATCCCGCATTGCCCAGAGGGCAGTTAAGAGTCAACCGCCTTCCTCTGGGTTTGGAGTCACGTGAAGGACGACAGATTAATTCCCGAGAGGACATTATCGAACAGGATGGGCTTTTCCGAGGACGGGCTCCGGGACATTATTGGACTCGCAATTTCAGATGTTTTGTTGAACTCAAATTCCACAGTTTGCCGGGACAGGATTCGAACCCAGGTCCCCCGGGTCTCACTCGGCCACTGCGTCCACTGCTGACCATCGTTGGAAACATCAGTCTGACTCTCTCTCTCCTGCCCTTCAGGAGCGGGAGTCTGCCATCTTTATAAAGTGGGGCCTACACGTGACTCCAGACCCACGCCCATGTGGTTACCCGCTGGGGGGGGGGGGGCAATTGAGGACAGGGGCAGTTTTGGTCCAGCCCTTGACAATTACAGCCCGCAAATTTGAGCCACGATGGGACTCGCAAAGCAATGTCACCGAATGATTACCTTCCTTACTGTTCGTAAGAGATTCCATAAACAGTTAGGTTTGTGTCACATGTAGACGGGGGGGGGGGGGGGGGGTCGGGGGAGGGGGGGGTGTGGTGGTAAGAAGGCGTTTAGTATTTTTGCCTTCTTTGCTCAGTACTTGGAGTACAGGAGTTGGGAGGCCATGTTGCGGCTGTACAGGACATTGGTTAGGCCACTGTTGGAATATTGGGTGCAATTCTGGTCTCCTTCCTATCGGAAAGATGTTGTGAAACTTGAAAGGGTTCAGAAAAGATTTACAAGGATGTTGCCAGGGTTGGAGGGTTTGAGCTACAGGGAGAGGCTGAACAGACTGGGGCTGTTTTCCCCGGAGCGTCGGAGGCTGAGGGGTGACCTTATAGAGGTTTATAAAATCATGAGGGACATGGATAGGGTAAATAGACAAAGTCTTTTCCCTGGGGTTGGGGGGAGTCCAGAACTAGAGGGGCATAGGTTTAGGGTGAGAGGGGAAAGATATAAAAGGGACCTAAGGGGCAACTTTTTCCCCCAGAGGGTGGTACGTGTATGGAATGAGCTGCCAGAGGATGTGGTGGAGGCTGGTACAATGACAACATTGAAGAGGCATTTGGATGGGGATATGGATAGGAAGGGTTTGGGAGGGATATGGGCCGGGTGCTGGCAGGTGGGACTAGATTGGGTTGGGATATCTGGGTCAGCATGGACGGGTTGGGCCGAAGGTTCTGTTTCCCTGCTGTACATCTCTATGACTCAATGTTGAGGTTACAGAGGGCACTGGGGAGGTCATGTCTGAGATACTGTGACCAGTTCTGTTACGGGAAGGAGATTATTGAACCAGAGAGGGTTCAGAAGAGATTTACCAGGGTGTTGCCGAGGATGGAGAGTTTGGGTGAGAAGGAGGGCTGGATAGGCTGGGACCTTTTTCACTGGAGAGGCGCAGAATAAGGGGGTGTGACCTGATCGAGGTTGATGGAATCATAAGGGGTGCAGATAAGGGGTTCGGCAGCTGGGACAACACAACGGGGAGGAGGTTTAGGAAGAGAGGAGAGAGAGAGAGAGACTTTAAAAAGAACGTGAGAGACAACTGTTTTGACACCGAGCGCGGTTGGTCTGTGTGTAATTAACTTCCAGAGGAAGTGGTCGGTGCGGGGTAGAGCGACAGGATGAAGATTCGAATGAAAGGGGAAGGGGGAGACACGGAGGGCCAAGGGGGAGAACCCGAGCGAGAGAGAGAGAGAGAGAGAGGGGGGGAGAGAAACCGAGAGTGAGGTGTCTGTCCCATGAGGAGGGGGGGGGGTCAGTGAGAACAGGCAAACTGAAGGGGATGTCCTCGTGCCGCTTCGGATACACCAGGACCGCCTCACGCTGGCACTGAGAGGAAGTACAAGAGGAAACTGTGGGCAAGTTGCCCAGGAAACGTGACAAATCCTGCGGAGGCAGAGAGACTGGTGAAGGCCATTCAGCCCCTCCAGCCTGTTCCACAGTACGAGGCGCTCATGTGACGGAGATCTGGATCCCTGCCTTGGGCCTACAATCCCTCATTGGGGTGGCCAGGTGGCTCAGTGGGTAGCACTGCTGCCTCACAGCGCCAGGCAAGCAGGGTCAATCCCAGTCTCGGGGGGGTGACTGTCCATGTGGGAGTTTGTACATTCTCCCCGGGTCTGTGTGGGTTTCCTCCCACAGTCCAAAGGTGTGTAGGTTAGGGTGGATTGGCCGTGCTAAATTGTCCCACAGTGTTCAGGGATGTGTAGGTTAGGGTGGATTGGCCGTGCTAAATTGTCCCATAGTGTTCAGGGATGTGTAGGTTAGGGTGGATTGGCCGTGCTAAATTGTCCCACAGTGTTCAGGGATGTGTAGGTTAGGGTGGATTGGCCGTGCTAAATTGTCCCACAGTGTTCAGGGATGTGTAGGTTAGGGTGGATTGGCCGTGCTAAATTGTCCCACAGTGTTCAGGGATGTGTAGTTTAGGGTGGATTGGCCGTGCTAAATTGTCCCATAGTGTTCAGGGATGTGTAGGTTAGGGTGGATTGGCCGTGCTAAATTGTCCCACAGTGTTCAGGGATGTGTAGGTTAGGGTGGATTGGCCGTGCTAAATTGTCCCACAGTGTTCAGGGATGTGTAGGTTAGGGTGGATTGGCCGTGCTAAATTGTCCCACAGTGTTCAGGGATGTGTAGGTTAGGGTGGATTGGCCGTGCTAAATTGTCCCAAAGTGTTCAGGGATGTGTAGGTTAGGGTGGATTGGCCGTGCTAAATTGTCCCACAGTGTTCAGGGATGTGTAGGTTAGGGTGGATTGGCCGTGGAAATTGTCCCACAGTGTTCAGGGATGTGTAGGTTAGGGTGGATTGGCCGTGCTAAATTGTCCCATAGTGTTCAGGGATGTGTAGGTTAGGGTGGATTGGCCGTGCTAAATTGTCCCATAGTGTTCAGGGATGTGTAGGTTAGGGTGGATTGGCCGTGCTAAATTGTCCCACAGTGTTCAGGGATGTGTAGGTTAGGGTGGATTGGCCGTGCTAAATTGTCCCCTAGTGTTCAGGGATGTGTAGGTTAGGTGGATTGGCCGTGCTAAATTGTCCCACAGTGTTCAGGGATGTGTAGGTTAGGGTGGATTGGCCGTGCTAAATTGTCCCACAGTGTTCAGGGATGTGTAGGTTAGGGTGGATTGGCCGTGGAAATTGTCCCACAGTGTTCAGGGATGTGTAGGTTAGGGTGGATTGGCCGTGCTAAATTGTCCCATAGTGTTCAGGGATGTGTAGGTTAGGGTGGATTGGCCGTGCTAAATTGTCCCATAGTGTTCAGGGATGTGTAGGTTAGGGTGGATTGGCCGTGCTAAATTGTCCCCTAGTGTTCAGGGATGTGTAGGTTAGGGTGGATTGGCCGTGCTAAATTGTCCCCTAGTGTTCAGGGATGTGTAGGTTAGGTGGATTGGCCGTGCTAAATTGTCCCAGAGTGTTCAGGGATGTGTAGGTTAGGGTGGATTGGCCGTGCTAAATTGTCGCATAGTGTTCAGGGATGTGTAGGTTAGGGTGGATTGGCCGTGCTAAATTGTCCCACAGTGTTCAGGGATGTGTAGGTTAGGGTGGATTGGCCGTGCTAAATTGTCCCACAGTGTTCAGGGATGTGTAGGTTAGGGTGGATTGGCCGTGCTAAATTGTCCCACAGTGTTCAGGGATGTGTAGGTTAGGGTGGATTGGCCGTGCTAAATTGTCCCACAGTGTTCAGGGATGTGTAGGTTAGGGTGGATTGGCCGTGCTAAATTGTCCCACAGTGTTCAGGGATGTGTAGGTTAGGGTGGATTGGCCGTGCTAAATTGTCCCACAGTGTTCAGGGATGTGTAGGTTAGGGTGGATTGGCCGTGCTAAATTGTCCCCTAGTGTTCAGGGATGTGTAGGTTAGGTGGATTGGCCGTGCTAAATTGTCCCACAGTGTTCAGGGATGTGTAGGTTAGGGTGGATTGGCCGTGCTAAATTGTCCCACAGTGTTCAGGGATGTGTAGGTTAGGGTGGATTGGCCGTGGAAATTGTCCCACAGTGTTCAGGGATGTGTAGGTTAGGGTGGATTGGCCGTGCTAAATTGTCCCATAGTGTTCAGGGATGTGTAGGTTAGGGTGGATTGGCCGTGCTAAATTGTCCCATAGTGTTCAGGGATGTGTAGGTTAGGGTGGATTGGCCGTGCTAAATTGTCCCCTAGTGTTCAGGGATGTGTAGGTTAGGGTGGATTGGCCGTGCTAAATTGTCCCCTAGTGTTCAGGGATGTGTAGGTTAGGTGGATTGGCCGTGCTAAATTGTCCCAGAGTGTTCAGGGATGTGTAGGTTAGGGTGGATTGGCCGTGCTAAATTGTCCCAGAGTGTTCAGGGATGTGTAGGTTAGGGTGGATTGGCCGTGCTAAATTGTCCCAGAGTGTTCAGGGATGTGTAGGTTAGGGTGGATTGGCCGTGCTAAATTGTCCCACAGTGTTCAGGGATGTGTAGGTTAGGGTGGATTGGCCGTGCTAAATTGTCCCACAGTGTTCAGGGATGTGTAGGTTAGGGTGGATTGGCCGTGCTAAATTGTCCCACAGTGTTCAGGGATGTGTAGGTTAGGGTGGATTGGCCGTGCTAAATTGTCCCACAGTGTTCAGGGATGTGTAGGTTAGGGTGGATTGGCCGTGCTAAATTGTCCCACAGTGTTCAGGGATGTGTAGGTTAGGGTGGATTGGCCGTGCTAAATTGTCCCACAGTGTTCAGGGATGTGTAGGTTAGGGTGGATTGACCGTGCTAAATTGTCCCCATAGTGTTCAGGGATGTGTAGGTTAGGGTGGATTGGCCGTGCTAAATTGTCCCATAGTGTTCAGGGATGTGTAGGTTAGGGTGGATTGGCCGCGCTAAATTGTCCCACAGTGTTCAGGGATGTGTAGGTTCGGGTGGATTGGTGAGTGGTTCAGGTTTGGTTTTCGGCCGTGGGGAATGGGTGCGGGTGTGGACCTTTTGGGCTGAAGGGCTGCTTTTGCACACTGTTGGGATTCTCATGTAATCTCATCTCCTTCTCCCACCATGTGACACTTGAGTTTGTTTCCTGTGAGTGAGCGTTGGTAGCTCAGCTGTGAAAACAGTGGAACGGAAATGGTTTCAACTGAGCTGGGGAGGGGATGGGGTGTCTGAGATGGTGATCGTGACGGCTGCAGATGTGGAGATTCGAGTCCAGAAGGTCGTGCTGGAGAAGCACAGCAGGTTCAGGCAGCAACCCAGCAGCAGGAATGAAGGAGTCTGGCCTGAAACCTCGATTCTCCTGCTCCTCGGATGCTGCCAGACCTGCTGTGCTTTTCCAGCAACGCACTGACTCGATGGAGGGGGTTTACAGAGATTAGGAGGGGGGTGTTGGGGCTGGAGGGGGGTTACAGAGATAGGGAGGGGGTGATGGGGCTGGAGGGGGGTTACAGAGATAGGGAGGGGGTGTAGGGGGTGGAGGGGGGTTACAGAGATAGGGAGGGGGTGTAGGGGCTGGAGGGGGTTACAGAGATAGGGAGGGGGTGTAGGGGGTTACAGAGATAGGGAGGGGGTGTAGGGGCTGGAGGGGGGTTACAGAGATTGGGAGCGGGGTGATGGGGCTGGAGGGGGGTTACAGAGATAGGGAGGGGGTGTAGGGGCTGGAGGGGGGTTACAGAGATAGGGAGGGGGTGTAGGGGGTTACAGAGATAGGGAGGGGGTGTAGGGGCTGGAGGGGGGTTACAGAGATTGGGAGCGGGGTGATGGGGCTGGAGGGGGGTTACAGAGATAGGGAGGGGGTGTAGGGGCTGGAGGGGGGTTACAGAGATTGGGAGCGGGGTGATGGGGCTGGAGGGGGGTTACAGAGATAGGGAGGGGGTGTAGGGGCTGGAGGGGGGTTACAGAGATTGGGAGGGGGTGTAGGGGCTGGAGGGGGGTTACAGAGATAGGGAGGGGGTGTAGGGGCTGGAGGGGGGTTACAGAGATAGGGAGGGGGTGTAGGGGCTGGAGGGGGGTTACAGAGATAGGGAGGGGGTGTAGGGGCTGGAGGGGGTTACAGAGATAGGGAGGGGGTGTATGGGCTGGAGGGGGTTACAGAGATAGGGAGGGGGTGTATGGGCTGGAGGGGGTTAGAGATAGGGAGGGGCTGGAAGGGGTTACAGAGATAGGGAGGGGCTGGGGGGGTGGGTTACAGAGATAGGGAGGGGGTGTAGGGGCTGGAGGGGGTTACAGAGATAGGGAGGGGGTATAGGGGCTGGAGGGAGTTACAGAGATAGGGAGGGGGTGTAGGGGCTGAGGGGGGTTACAGAGATAGGGAGGGGGTGTAGGGGTTGGAGGGGGGTTACAGAGATAGGGAGGGGGTGTAGGGGCTGGAGGGGGGTTACAGAGATAGGGAGGGGTGTAGGGGCTGGAGGGGGGTTACAGAGATAGGAGGGGGTGTAGGGGCTGGAGGGGGGTTACAGAGATAGGGAGGGGGTGTAGGGGCTGGAGGGGGTTACAGAGATAGGGAGGGGTGTAGGGGTTGGAGGGGGGTTACAGAGATAGGGAGGGGGTGTAGGGGCTGGAGGGGGGTTACAGAGATAGGGAGGGGGTGTAGGGGGGTTACAGAGATAGGGAGGGGGTGTAGGGGGTTACAGAGATAGGGAGGGGGTGTAGGGGGTTACAGAGAGAGGGAGGGGGTGTAGGGGGTTACAGAGATAGGGAGGGGGTGTAGGGGCTGGAGGGGATACAGAGATAGGGAGGGGGTGTGGGGGCCGGAGTGAGTTACAGAGATAGGGAGGGGGTGTAGGGGGTACAGAGATAGGGAGGGGGTGTAGGGCCGGAGTGAGTTACAGAGATAGCGAGAGCTTTAATGTGGTTGTTGATCTGTCTTGTCACCGAATCATTGCTTCCTTTGCTGCGCTGGTTGCCACGGAGACGAGGAAGCTGTCGAAGATTTGTGGAGATAAACTTCGTGTGTGTGGCCTGACAAGATAACATCGGCCCAACGTGTGAACGATCTTGCCTCGGGACACGTCTCCCCTCGGCACCGCGCTGTGAAAGGCAGATTAAAGTTGGTGCCGCAGTGAACAGGAGTTCGGTGTCGCTGCCTTTTATTTTACCGCGAGTCTGCCCGAGGCTGGGCCCACCTCTGAGTGACCAGCACCCTCCAACCGGAACATGACGACACGTCAACGCCGCTTCGAGAACCGGAAAGCCCTTACACTTTTCGGGTTCGAGGGAATACTGGCGGTTTCCTCGGACACGTTTTCAGCTGCTTCACGCGTCTCGCGATTCACCTGCTGAATGCCCCAAGTCCGGAAAGTAGCCTGGCAAAGCTTTCAGGCGGATAAGCGACCAGAATTAGTTGCTACTCAAACCCCACCGTCTCCCCCCCCCTCGCCTCAATGTTGCTTGCAGTCAGAAGGTTGAGTTCTCTGTCCCAGCCTCGCGCCTCTGGTCCGGATTTTCGAGCCCCCCCCCCAGACTTGTTTGAGGCGTTTGAACATCCGCACGCAGCGGGGCGAGACGTGGGCGTTGAGGGACGAGCGGGGGAGGGGTTCCTCTGAGGGCCCGCTGAGGTGAATGGGCGGAGGATGCGGTAAGGGGGGGAGGTGGAACTAGGCCTTGTCCTGAGGGGGGTGGGGGTGGGGGGGTGGAGGGGGTGGGGGGTGGGGGGGTGGAGGGGGTGGGGGGTGGGGGGGTGGGGGGGTGGGGGTGGGGGGTGGAGGGGGTGGGGGGTGGGGGGTGGTGGGGGTGGGGGGTGGGGGGGTGGTGGGGTGGGGGGTGGGGGGTGGAGGGGGTGGGGGGGGGTGGGGGTGGGGGGTGGAGGGGGTGGGGGGTGGGGGGGTGGTGGGGGTGGGGGGTGGGGGGTGGTGGGGGTGGGGGGTGGGGGGGTGGTGGGGGTGGGGGTGGGGGGTGGAGGGGGTGGGGGGTGGGGGGGGTGGGGGTGGGGGGTGGAGGGGGTGGGGGGTGGGGGGGTGGTGGGGGGTGGGGGGTGGAGGGGGTGGGGGGTGGGGGGGTGGTGGGGGTGGGGGGGTGGGGGGGGTGGTGGGGGTGGGGGGTGGGGGGTGGAGGGGGTGGGGGTGGGGGGTGGAGGGGGTGGGGGGTGGGGGGGTGGGGGTGGGGGGTGGGGGTGGGGAGCAGTCATGGTTTCCTTGAGGAATGGAATGGGGGTAGGCCACTGTTGGAATATCGGGTGCAATTCTGGTCTCCTTCCTATCGGAAAGATGTTGTGAAACTTGAAAGGGTTCAGAAAAGATTTACAAGGATGTTGCCAGGGTTGGATGGTTTGAGCTACAGGGAGAGGCTGAACAGGCTGGGGCTGTTTTCCCTGGAGCGTCGGAGGCTGAGGGGTGACCTTATAGAGGTTTATAAAATCATGAGGGACATGGATAGGATAAATAGACAAAGTCTTTTCCCTGGGGTGGGGGGAGTCCAGAACGAGAGGGGCATAGGTTTAGGGTGAGAGGGGAAAGATATAAAAGAGACCTAAGGGGCAACTTTTTCACCCAGAGGGTGGTACGTGTATGGAATGAGCTGCCAGAGGATGTGGTGGAGGCTGGTACAATGACAACATTTAAGAGGCATTTGGATGGGGATATGGATAGGAAGGGTTTGGGGGGATATGGGCCGGGTGCTGGCAGGTGGGACTAGATTGGGTTGGGATATCTGGGTCAGCACGGATGGGGTCGGGCCGAAGGGTCTGTTTCCCTGCTGTACACCTCTATGACTCCATGACCTCTATGCCGCGGTGTCCCACAGGGACCAGTGCAGCTAAAATCACTCCAGGGAGACCAGTATCCCATTCCCAAATCATGGGATTTACTGACTCTCGGAGAGTCCTTGGCAGTGACCCCTCTCCGTCAGAGTCAGAGCTCAGGGGGAGGAGGACCCCTGACCCTCCTGTTTGTAGCTGTCAGCCAGGGCTCCCTAATCGGTCCCCGGATTAACAGCAACGACCCCAAACCAGGGAACTCCGAGCCCAGGGACTCCACGTTGCTGACCTTGTGACAATCACTGCGCTGCCCGATATTTCGGCTGTGGCGTCGACCGCTGTGCATAATGATTCCGGGTGGGAACACCATCCGGGATTCCGAGCAGCAAGTGCGGAGCGTGGAACTGCCTCCCGTGGGCAGATACAACACCAGAGGGTGTGCCACTGGGAAAATCCGGAATGCTGTTAGATCTTCCAGTCATAGCTGGCGATATCGTACTGTTGGAGGAAGAGCATTCGAATCCCTGCAGGGTGCAAACAGGCCCTTCAGCCCAAAACCTCCACACCGACCCCGCAAAGAGTAACCCACCCAAACCCATTCCCCCAGTGCTCCACATTTCCCTCCGACTAATCCACCCCAACCTACACATCCTGAACACTGTGGGACAATTTAGCACGGCCAATCCCCCCAACCTACACATCCCTGAACACTATGGGACAATTTAGCACGGCCAATCCACCCTAACCTACACATCCCTGAACACTGTGGGACAATTTAGCACGGCCAATCCACCCTAACCTACACATCCCTGAACACTGTGGGACAATTTAGCACGGCCAATCCACCCTAACCTACACATCCCTGAACACCGTGGGACAATTTAGCACGGCCAATCCACCCTAAACTACACATCCCTGAACACTATGGGACAATTTAGCACGGCCAATCCACCCTAAACTACACATCCCTGAACACTATGGGACAATTTAGCACGGCCAATCCACCCTAAACTACACATCCCTGAACACTATGGGACAATTTAGCACGGCCAATCCACCCTAACCTACACATCCCTGAACACTGTGGGACAATTTAGCACGGCCAATCCACCCTAACCTACACATCCCTGAACACTGTGCGACAATTTACCACGGCCAATCCACCCTAAACTACACATCCCTGAACACTATGGGACAATTTAGCACGGCCAATCCACCGAAACTACACATCCTGAACACTGTGCGACAATTTAGCACGGCCAATCCACCCTAACCTACACATCCCTGAACACTGTGCGACAATTTAGCACGGCCAATCCACCCTAAACTACACATCCCTGAACACTATGGGACAATTTAGCACGGCCAATCCACCCTAAACTACACATCCCTGAACACTGTGGGACAATTTAGCACGGCCAATCCACCCTAAACTACACATCCCTGAACACTATGGGACAATTTAGCACGGCCAATCCACCCTAAACTACACATCCCTGAACACTATGGGACAATTTAGCACGGCCAATCCACCCTAACCTACACATCCCTGAACACTGTGCGACAATTTAGCACGGCCAATCCACCCTAAACTACACATCCCTGAACACTGTGGGACAATTTAGCACGGCCAATCCACCCTAAACTACACATCCCTGAACACTATGGGACAATTTAGCACGGCCAATCCACCCTAACCTACACATCCCTGAACACTGTGGGACAATTTAGCACGGCCAATCCACCCTAACCTACACATCCCTGAACACTGTGGGACAATTTAGCACGGCCAATCCACCCTAACCTACACATCCCTGAACACTGTGGGACAATTTAGCACGGCCAATCCACCCTCACCTACACATCCCTGAACACTGTGGGGACAATTTAGCACGGCCAATCCACCCTAACCTACACATCCCTGAACACTATGGGACAATTTAGCACGGCCAATCCACCCTAACCTACACATCCCTGAACACTATGGGACAATTTAGCACGGCCAATCCACCCTAACCTACACATCCCTGATCACTATGGGACAATTTAGCACGGCCAATCCACCCTAACCTACACATCCCTGAACACTGTGGGACAATTTAGCACGGCCAATCCACCCTAACCGACACATCCCTGAACACTGTGGGACAATTTAGCACGGCCAATCCACCCTAACCTACACATCCTGAACACTGTGGGACAATTTAGCACGGCCAATCCACCCTAACCTACACATCCCTGAACACTGTGGGACAATTTAGCACGGCCAATCCACCCTAACCTACACATCCCTGAACACTGTGGGACAATTTAGCACGGCCAATCCACCCTCACCTACACATCCCTGAACACTGTGGGGACAATTTAGCACGGCCAATCCACCCTAACCTACACATCCCTGAACACTATGGGACAATTTAGCACGGCCAATCCACCCTAACCTACACATCCCTGAACACTATGGGACAATTTAGCACGGCCAATCCACCCTAACTACACATCCCTGATCACTATGGGACAATTTAGCACGGCCAATCCACCCTAACCTACACATCCCTGAACACTGTGGGACAATTTAGCACGGCCAATCCACCCTAACCTACACATCCCTGAACACTGTGGGACAATTTAGCACGGCCAATCCACCCTCACCTACACATCCCTGAACACTGTGGGGACAATTTAGCACGGCCAATCCACCCTAACCGACACATCCCTGAACACTGTGGGACAATTTAGCACGGCCAATCCACCCTAACCTACACATCCCTGAACACTCTGGGACAATTTAGCACGGCCAATCCACCCTAACCTACACATCCCTGAACACTGTGGGACAATTTAGCACGGCCAATACACCCTAACCTACACATCCCTGAACACTGTGGGACAATTTAGCACGGCCAGTCCACCCTAACCTACACATCCCTGAACACTATGGGACCATTCAGGTTAACTTGGCCTAGCCACAGCGCAGTCGCTTCCACTTCACTTTTCTTATTAACATTAAATGTTTTGCCATAAATTGACTTGGTTTTTCGAAGGAAACCTTTCTCATTTCTGTCACCACATGAATCGGGTTTAAACGTCAGAATCCCGGAATTCCCTCCCTCAGGGACATTGTGGGTCCACCCACAGCACATGGGCTGCAGTGGGTCAAGATGGCCACTCAGCCCCTCACCCCAATTCTGGTTGCTGTCCTGACAGTTGAGTTCAGGAAGTCTTGGAGCAAAAGTTCAAACAGGGACCAGGAGGGATGACCCCCCCTCTCTCTCTCTCTCTCGGTGGGGGTGGGGGTCAGTGGAAGTCACCGCCGCAGGGCACGGTGCATGCTGGGATATGGGCTCAGCGCGATGAGGAGGTGGAGAGCACGTTAAGGAGAAACGGGGTCGAGGGGAGGAGGCCGGGAGATGGAGGTCAGGCTGAGGTTGGGGTGGGAGGGGGGGTGGAGGAGGGGGTCAGCCACTCTGGTATTGAGTGTCAGATCTTGCTGGAGGGGCTGAATGGCCTCCTCATGTCCCTCGGACTGATGGGA